>NW_028270154.1:62739171-62891837 GCF_037043375.1 Chiloscyllium plagiosum | reverse complement strand
TGACTGTGGTTCCCCCTTCACTCTGCTAGGAATTGGTTTCCTTTCCGAAATGGCTAAGTGGTTGACAAGCATGCAATGTGCTTGTCACGTAAGCAGCTTGCACTGCTGGATGTGTGACATTGACATAGCATGATGCCATATATAGCACTTTCTTCATTGTTTCGTTCTGGCAACCATGACAAGCTGCCTGCCCTTGTCTGCTCTAACGCCAATGCAAACCAAATGTGGTGCTCATTCAAGTGCAATATGCTAAAAAGCAAGCTAAGACGGAGATGGTGTAAGCCTTCAAGCAATCACAAACTGAGTAAGCACCAGGAAAGCAAGCTAAAAGCAACAAAATGCATCCCACACCATTGCTTGAGATGCATGTGTTTTGCAGAGTGCTCAGCCACCTGACAGGTGCTCTGACCAGACTCCAGAAGAAATTCCACACTCATTACAATTCCAAACAAAGTACCCCCGCCCCCCCCCCCCCCCCCCAATCTGCTAAGCTCCAGCATGAGGAGGGATGAACAGGAGCCCCTTCTTTATTCGCTCACTGAATCAGTTGATTGCAACACAGTGAATGTCAAAAAGATCCCTTCCTTTGTGGATATCTTTTGTCTGGTTTCAAATGAACTTTTGTTTAAAAAGAAACCAATTTAACCTGGCTTTATTGAGCCAATGAAATGTGAGTTTATTAATTGTGATGTACAAGATAAGAAAAGGAATATTGTGTACCACATTATAATAAGGATGTGAACACATTGGAGAGTGTGCAGAAGCGATTTACAAGAATGGTTCCAAGATTGAGAAACTTAGTTGTGAGGATAGATTGTAGGAGTTGGGTCTGTTCTCTTTGAAGGGAAGAATGCTAAGTAGAGAGGTTGTCAAAGTCATGAGAGGATTAGACAGACAAGATCGGGAGAAAGTATTCTTGCTCAGAAAGTGAATAATTATGAGAAGGCATGGATTTCAGGAGCAAATTTGACATGAAAAGAAATATTTTTATTTAGCGAGTAGTTAGGGTAAGGACTGCACTGCTTGAGAGTATGGTGGAGATAGGTTTAGTCGAGTCATTCAAAAGAGTATTGGAAGATTACTTAAATTGAAATAATGTGTAAGGGCATGGGAAAAAGCAGAAGAATGGAATGAGGTCATGATGGTTGTTTGAAGAACCAGTGTAATAAACTGAATGGCCTCCTTCTGTGCTGTATCACTTCTGTGATTCTGTAAAGAATTAGTGACACAAACACATATACATAGGCTAGAAATATGAGGTGAGTCCAAAAGGATAAAAGTTTTTTAAAAATAATATACAGATAGAAGGTATGGTGAGTAGGTTTGCAGATGTCACCAAAATTGGAGGTGTAGTGAACAGCGAAGAAGGTTACCTCAGAGTATAATGGGAACTTGATCACATGGGTCAATGGGCTGAGGAGTGGCAGATGGAGTTTAATTTAGATAAATGTGAGGTGTTGCGTTTTGGAAAGGCAAATCAGGACA
Source organism: Chiloscyllium plagiosum (assembly GCF_037043375.1). NCBI lineage: Eukaryota > Metazoa > Chordata > Chondrichthyes > Orectolobiformes > Hemiscylliidae > Chiloscyllium > Chiloscyllium plagiosum. The sequence goes on along the minus strand of NW_028270154.1, from coordinate 62,890,352 downwards.
GGATTTATACACTTAATGGTAAGGTCCTGGGGAGTGTTGCTGAACAAAAAGATCTTGGAGTACAGGTTCGTAGTTTGTTGAAAATTGATTCTGAGGTAGACAAGAAAGTGAAGAAAGCATTTAGTATACTTGCTTTTATTGGTCAGTGCATTGAGTATAGGAGTTGGGACGTCATGTTGCAGGTGTACATGACGTTGGTTAGGCCACTTCTCGAATACTGAAATTCTGGTCTCCCTGCTACTGGAAAGATATTGTGAAAAGATTTACAAGGATGTTGCCAGGGTTGGAGGGTTTGAGTGTAGGGAGAGGTTGAAACGGCTGTGGCTTTTTCCCTGGAGCATTGGAGTATGAGGGCTGACCTTGTAGAGGTTTATAAAATCATAAGGGGCATGGATAGGGTAAATAGACAAAGTCTTTTCCCTGGGGTGGGGAGTCCAAAACTAGAGGATATAGGTTTAAGGTGAGAGGAAAAAGATTTAAAAGGAACTTGAAGAGCAACACTTTCATGCAGAGGTTGATGCATGTCTGGAATGAGCTGCCAGAGGATGTGGTGGAGGCTGGCACAATTACAATATGTAAAAGGCATCTGGATGGGTATATGAAGAGGAAGGATTTAGAGGGATATGAGCCAAATGTTGGCAAGTGGAACTAGATTAATTTAGGATATCTGGTCAGCATGAGTTGGGCTGAAGTATCTGTTTCCGTGCTGTACAACTCTATGACTGTGAGATCAGTCTCTGAATTATTCGTGAAGAGCCGATAGTTGAACTTTGCATTTGTTGCTTTACAGATTATTGATATTGGTGGTTGAACAGTTGTTTTTTAAGATTATTAGATTTGTAGGCTGATTGAAGATCTTTTGTCCTGGTTTTGTTTTTGAAACTGGTGTGAAGCACTCGGAGTGATGTTGGTTAGTTACCTGCATCACAGGGATAACCAGGGAATACCTTTCCAACTGCAACTATCGCTGCATGCTAACAATTGACCTCAGTCTGGTACACATGAGTGTTCCTCCCACTCATCAGGTCCAGTAGATTTTAATCTTTTTTTTCAACTCTTGTCCTTACGTAATCTTCAAAGGGAAAAACTCAAAACGTGCCTGCAGTTTGAGACATAATCTGCAGGACATGGTTAATCAAGGGCATGAGAATAAACAGAAAGATAGGGACAATTAGGGACCATGGGGGCATTTTGTGAGTGAAGCTGGAGGACTTTTTTTAACTGTGTACTTCACATCTTCTTTAGTCAGGAGAGGGAAGGTCTAAATTCAAGAGAATGGATGGTGGAGGTCGAGAGCAGATTGAATTTAAAAGTGAGGAGGCATTGGAGTTTTTTTAGTAGATTTAAGAGTGACCAAATCCCCAAGTCTGGATGAGCAGTATCCCAGGTTGTTGTGCGAGCCAATAAGTAGCTGTCTAAAGACTGATGGAGTACCAAAGAAACTTCAAACATACTGGACTGTGATCTCGACAGGCTACAAATATATATTGGGATAAAAACAATGACTGCAGATGCTGGAAACCAGATTCTGGATTAGAGTGGTGCTGGAAAAGCACAGCAGTTCAGGTAGCATCCGAGGAGCAGGAAAATCAACGTTTCAGGCAAAAGCCCTTCATCAGGAATACAGGCAGAGTGCCTGCAGGGTGGAGAGATAAATGAGAGGAGGGTGGGGGTGGAGGTGGGGAGAAAGTAGCCCTGACTCAAATTTTTAAATTGTTTCTGACCACAGCGGAGAATTCAGAGGACTGGAGGATAGCTAATGTAATTCTGTAAAACTATAGACCAGTGAGTCTAAAATCAATGGTCGGCAAACTATTGGAGAAAACAGTGAAAGAGAAATTTAATCTCCATTTAGAGATGCAAAGTTTGATCAGGAAAAGTTAATACAGCTTTGTCAGAGGGAGGTCATTCCTAACAAACTTGGTGGAGTATATAAATGGATTGGTCAGATGGGCAGATCAGTGGCAGATGGAGTTTAACCATGATAAGTGTGAGGTGATGCACTTTGGACAAAGGAGCAAGACAAAGGATTACTCAATGAGTGGCAAGACAACTCAGAGAAACAGAGGCATTTGGAGTGCTTGTCCACAGATCTGTACAGATGGCAGGACAGATTAATAAAGTAATTAAGAAGGCATATGGGATGCCTACCTTTATCAGTTGTGGCATCGAGTATAAGAGCATGGAGATTATGTTAGAGGTTTGATTAGGCCACAGCTGGACAACTGTGTACAGTTCTGGTCAGCACACTATAGGAAGGATATGATTGCACTGTGCAGTTACAAAGACGATTCACCAGAATGCCACCTGGGATGGAGCAGTTTAGCTGTGAAGAGAGGCTGGATAAGCTTGAGTTGTTTTCTTTGAGCAGACAGGTTGAAGGGGTCCTGATACTGGTGTATAAGATTATGAGGGGAGTGGACAAGGTGAATAAAAACGGTTGTTCCCCTCAGTTGAAGGGTCAGTTGTAAGGGGGCATAATTTTAAGTGAGATTTAGAGGGGATTTAAGGAAAGATTTTTTTTACTAGGAGGGTCATGGCAGTCAGGAATGCACTACATGGAAAGGTAGCTGAGGCAGGAAACTCACAATTTTTGAAGTGTCATTGCATTCAAAGCTACGAGCCTAGTGAAGGAAAGTGGGACTAGTGTAAGTAGTATTACATTTTTGGTAGTACAGACATGATGGGCCAAAGGGCCTCTTCTATATTGTGTGATTACATGCAGTTGGCTTGCAGTTGAGCAGGCGTTCATCATCTCTGGGACACCTGCACCAATCAACCACATCGCCCTGTGGCCCAACATTTCAACTCCCCCTCCCACTCAGCCGAGGATATGGAGGCCCTGGGCCTCCTTCACTGCCGCTCCCTCATCACCCGACGCCTGGAGGAAGAACGCCTCATCATCCGCCTCGGAATACTTCAACCCCAGGGCATGAATGTGGACTTCACCAGTTTCCTCATTCCCCTTCCCCCGCCTCACCCCAGTTCCAAACTTCCAGCTTAGCACTGTCCCCATGATTTGTCCTACCTGCTTATCTTTCTTTCCACCTATCCACTCCACCCTCCTCTCTTACCTATCACCTTCATCCCACCCCGATTCACCTATTGTACTCTATGCTACATTCTCCCCACCCCCACCCTCCTCTCATTTATCTCTCCACCCTGCAGGCACTCTGCCTGTATTCCTGATGAAGGGCTTTTGCCTGAAACGTTGATTTTCCTGCTCCTCGGATGCTGCCTGAACTGCTGTGCTTTTCCAGCACCACTCTAATCCAGAATCTGGTTTTCAGCATCTGCAGTCATTGTTTTTATCCCAATATATATTTGTAGCCTGTCGAGATCACAGTCCAGTATGTTTGAAGTTTCTTTGGTACTCCATCAGTCTTTTGACATCTACTTATTTCATAGCTGCAGCCATTTCTGATTGTATCAGTCATCTTTAATGAAAAAAAAACTTTGGAATTAAAAGTTAAAAGTATTTTTAAGTTTTGACCTGTTGTTATATGAAAAGAGCAGTGTATTGTAAGCCATCTATGAGCTCCAAAGTGCAATGGTGAAATGCTGATGTTTATTATGTGTTGGTCCAGGATTGATCATGATGATGTTGTGTGGCTGGTGTTTTGTTGATGCCAATTTTCATAGATGAAGATGGAGGTGGATGCTGTCTGTGGAATATGTGTTGAGATATTGATGAATAGACCTTAAAATGGTGGAATACAGAAGCAACTGCTGAGCTGCATCTGCCAGGTAACTGCTCTGATTTTCAAGTCAGGAATTGGCACCATCTAGTTTCTTGGCAGTAGAGGAGAAAATTGTAATTAGCATGGAAATGAGGTAAGATTGGCTAATAATGAGATGCAAATGGATGGAAAGAAGGTAGTCACCATTTATCACCAAGACTTATCCCGCTACCAAACCCTTAAGGGGAAAATTGGAAATGTTTTCTTTAATTTGAAAATCAAGTTTTTTATTCTCACCATATTTTCCCACATTTCTTACCATGGGCAGCACGGTGGCTCAGTGGTTAGCATTGCTGCCTCACAGCACCAGGGTCCCAGGTTCGATTCCAGCCTCGGGCAACTGTTTGTGTGGAGTTTGCACGTTCTCCCCGTGTCTGCGTGGGTTTCCTCCGGGTGCTTTGGTTTCCTCCCACAGTCCAAAGATGTGCACGTCAAATGAATTGGCCATACTAAATTGCCCAAACTGTTAGGTGCATTAGTCAGAGGGAAATGGGTCTGTGTGGATTACTCTTCGGAGGGTCGGTGTGGACTGGTTGGGCCGAAGTGCCTGTTTCTTCACTGTAGGGAATCTACTCCAATCTACACAGGTCACACTCAAGACTTGAGAAAATTCCACATGATATCCCTGTTACTTAGAACATAGAAAAATACAGTGCAGAACAGGCCCTTCGGCCCTCGATGTTGCGCTGACCCATGAACTATTCTCAGCTCGTCCCCCTATACTATCCCATCATCATCCATGTGGTCATCCAAGGATTGTTTAAATCTCCCTAATGTGGCTGAGTTAACTACATTGGCAGGTAGGGCATTCCGCTCCCTTACCACTCTCTGAGTAAAGAACCTGCCTCTGACATTTGTCTTAAATCTAACACCCCTCAAATTGTAGTTATGACCCCTCGTACAAGCTGACATCATCATCCTAGGAAAAAAACTTTCACTGTCGTCCCTATCAAATCCTTTGATCATCTTGTTATTTAGTCAACTATGCAAGTCGGCTGTATTTGAGACTTTTAAAGATTATTAGAAGGTAGGTGCAAAACATAGTTTGTCATAGGCTTCTTTTTAAGTTTAGTGCAATGACATCAAAAGTTTTTTGAAATTCTTCATTGTAACAAATAATGAGTTTGCTCTGTCATATTCAAAAGTAGTATTCAGATCTTTCCAATAACCCCAGTGTTGGAAAGGAAGGCAAGTAGGAAAGGATTGGTGTTTTCATTCCTGTTTGCTTTCATTATTACCAGTACAAAGCACTCTAAAGAATGGATTATGAAAGTAAAAGAAATGGTTGTGCCTTTCGGAGAGCATCTTGCTAATTGTCTCAAAGTGCAATCAATTATTTTGAAGAATAGTGATTGTAACCAAATGGAACAGCCATTTTGATAATAACTTGATCCATTGAATTAATTTGAACAAGCTAATCACTGGCCACTCACTCCTTAACACCATTCATTGAGTGCTGAATTCATCTGTAATTTTGATCATTGCTCTCTGAGCCAATCTGCTGTCTTTGGACCTAGCACTTGGAAGCAGGGGAGGAGAGTTAGTCACCTCTGAGAGAACTTCAGCAGTAGGGCTGATCATCCCATACCATAAAGACCTTCTAATAGCTAGAAGCCACCAGCCTCCAAGATATTGTTCAAATTCTATGATAAAAAAGCTGTTTTCCCTTCTCCTCAACTTTTTCGCTTCTTGCCCCTGCTCAGATTTACTCTTTATTTAAAATTTAATTTTGTATTCAGCAACTGAGTATTCCCAGCTTCACACCAAATGTCAGTTTATCTGTCTTTTCCTTTGTCCCAGTTTCCAAAGGTTGGGCTATGAACTTCAACTACATTGATCCATCCTTGCGGACAAAGTACTGCATTTGTTGTCTTTGTTGGATGGCTGACCAGGAAACTTTCCCATTTTTATTGCCTTCCCTCAAACATATTGGAAAGTTCTTGAGGCTGATAATCACCACGTTGGACATTGCAGCGTGTGTTTTCTGTGGCCAACCAGTCTTGGTGTGGGATTCAAACCCAGAACTTCTGACCCAAAACGTTAACACGATGTCAAAAATCTCTTTAACCAGTGGGAAATCTCTCCAAGTGCGTTTCTGGAAATGGAGAATGGGTTTCTTTCCACATACAAGGAAGAAGGGTCAGGTTTGGAGGTAGCAGCACACTAGAAGATGAAGTAGCATCTGTTTCATTTGAAGTGTTTTTTTTCCTATTCTACATAGCTAATTCTGTCGTAACTGCTTGAAGGATAAATGCTGATCATGAAATTGGAAGAACTGCCAACTATTGAATAATATGATCTTTGACATTCAACTAAAGCACTGAAATAGGAAGAATGGGTCTCAACTTGATTTACTGAATCATTAGGGTCTTCCACACTAATGACCATAAATTTAAAATTCATGCATTTCTTTCTTTTCATGTAAGACCATGAAATCACTGCTGGAAATCCTGATCAAATGACAGATGTGCATCTGAGAATCCTGGCACATTTTGCAGTTGTTAATTGTCAGCCGAGGGGAAAAAGAAAGAATTGATCTGAAACTGGCATAATCAAAATACTTGATTAAATGAATGGGATGATTCAGGGAAATGAAACTTTCAAATTATATCACAAAACCCGTCAGATTTATAAATGATCAAAAACGTCTGCCAACCTAGACACACAGCACCAAATCATATTTATTATGTTCTATTCAATCTTGTAGCTAAAACATACCAGCTGTCATATTGTCACAAAGAATGTTCTGAGAGAGTTAACAGCTAAATCAGCTCGGCCAAAGTATGAAACAACGTCTATATCTCTTGCATAGCAAAGAGCAGGATAAGCTATCAGTAATCATCTTGAAACATGTTTCGCCACCACTCATTTCTTCAAGATGCAACCACTTGAGTTGAAAGAATTTCTCTATTTAGTAACACATTCTGCTTTTTTTACAAACATTATTTACAAGTTTTTTTGTTTCTGATGACAGACTTCTGAACAGTCCACCTCTCTTTAAACAGATTTTCAGAATCAGCAATCTCAAGTTGTCATTCTCATCTAATAACATTTTCCTTCCTTAGCTTCAGAGTTGTATGTACTCTGTTGTTTTTCGATCACCAATAATTCCTTGCTTAATACCATCGCTCGTCTCCAGCTCAGAACTTTTTCATTGTAATTCCTTTTTTTTCATTATAGCTCTGATTTTGTAGTACAGCAAAAATCAGTGTTATAGAGTCATAGAGTCATATAGCACAGAAACAGACCCTTTGGTCCAAACCAGTCCATGCTGATCATAATCCCAAACTAAAATAGTCCCACCTGCCTGCGTTTGCCCATATCATTTCAAACATGTTTTATTCATTTACTGTACTTACCTAAATGTCTCTTGAATGTTGTGACTGTACTCACTTCCACCACTTCCTCTGAAAGCTCATTCCACATACAAACCATTTTTCGTGTGAAAAAAATTCCCCTCATGTCTTTTTTTAATCTTTCACTTCTTAGCTTAAAAATTTGCCCTTAGTCTTGGGATCTTTTTCACTGGAGCGTATGAGGTCCACTGGGTGGCGTGGTGGCTCAGTGGCTAGCACTGCTGCCTCACAGCGCAAGGGACCCAGGTTCGATTCCGGCCTCGGGCGACTGTCTGTGTGGAGTTTGCACATTCTCCCTGTGTCTGCATGGGTTTCCTCCCACAGTCCAAAGATGTGCAGGTCAGGTGAATTAGTCATGCTAAATTGCCCATAGAGTTAGGTGCATTAGTTAGGGGGAATGGGTCTGGGTGGATTACTCTTCAGAGGGTTGGTGTAGACTTGTTGGGTCAAAGGGCCTGTTTCCACACTGTGGGGAATCTAATCTGAGTTGACCTTATAGATGTTTATCATATCATGAGGAATATAGATAAGGTGAATGGCAGGTGACTTTTCCCTAGGGTCAGGGCCCACCCTAGGGAAAAGTCATCTGCTATTCACCTTATCTATATTCCTCATGATATCATAAACATCTATAAGGTCACCTCTCAACTTCATATGCTCCAGTGAAAAAGATCCCTGCCTATCCAGCCTTTTCTTATAACTGAAACCCTCCATTCCCAGCAACATCCTGGTAAATCTCTTCTGAACCCTCTCCAGCTTAATAATATCCTTTCTCTGAAAGGGAGACCAGAATTGCCCACAGTACTTCAGAAGAGGCCTCACCCATGTCCTATACAACCTTTACATAATGTCCAAACTCCTATACTCAATGGTCTGTGCAAGGAAGGCAAGCGTGTTTTTTAATCAGTGTTTGCATTGGCTATTGGGTAAATAGACCATTTCAGTCACAGGAAAGGCTGATCACACCACACTTTGAATGACAAAAATCTCTCAATTATCTCCAAATAGTCCCTGTGTAGATTGCCTAGCTTCAAGGCACAAAACTCACCATGCTAGCAGATTTTGAGGGGCAAATACAATAAAGATTATGGAAATTTGAAATGAAAACTGCAAGTTCTGGGAAGTTGAAAAGTCGTTTTTCAAGTTTCATTTAAACGGTGTGGGAGCCTAAGGACGGGGAGATGAGAGTGGGAGTGAACTCAGACTTAAGGCCAGAAGATAAGATGCTATCCCTGCTACTCTTAACACTGCCCTGAATTAACCTGTGCTTTACAGTTGTTCAACTCTAATATTTATCTGTTATGATGAAAAATCATCAATTTGAAAGAAAGGCCTCAATTTTAACCTTGGTTTTGGTGACAACGGGTTGGATGGTAAAATAACAAGAACAAGAACATAATATCGACCTAATTATCATATACAATACGGTCTGGGTGATAGTGTCAGTCCTGCAGCTTAGATTTAAGAGTGAGTGAGTGGTTGTGGTAGAGAGTAGAACAGAGGAGTGTCAGATATCCTGTTCACTCTGAGAGCTGGCTCTAAGGGAGCAGGAACAGTGTCAAGGACTATCCATGTGTAAATAAAAGGTGACTTGGTGACTGGATACCAGCCTCTGTGGAGTTATTTCAGGGATGATAAGAGAAAAGCAGTCTCCTGAAGAAAGTCACTTGCGACAATTGTCTTTGAGTTGGGGTAATTATTTATGGCACCATACCTTTATTTGGGAAACTTGACTTATTTGATTCTGCTGTCAAAGACTGCGTCCAGTGTGTGGAAAGATTGTGAGTTATTTTTACTGGGCAAATTACATTGGGGCAGATGAAAAGCAACGAGTAATTCTCCTGACAGCTTGTAGATGCGGAGCTTTCTTAGTTATTAGGAGCCTAATGTTTCCCAAGGCACCAGATACAAAACATCTTCAATAGTTGACAGATTTAGTTAAGGAATATTATGATCCCAAGCCTCCTTTAATTCTGTGATGCTATCGGTTTTACACAACAATTCAAGAACCAGGGGAATCTGTCTTGGGGTTTTTGACTTAGTTAAGATGACAGGCAATAAAACTCATTCAATTGGAGTACTGGTCTCTTTGTTGATGGTATGGAAAACTCATCAATAACCTTCATTTTCACATTCTGTGGGGCCATCTGTTCATGTCCAATAACGTGGCCCAGGAAGGTAACTTCGGCTATGGCAAATTCATTCTTAGCCCGGTTTATCCACCTCCTGAAATTGATTGAATAATTCTGATAAATGCTGCAAATGTTCCTTTCATGTGTGACTAAAAATCACCGGGTCATCAATGTAAACCACATGATTTGGTAATTCAGAAATGACTATATTGGTTAGTCTTTGAAATGTGGCTGGCATAGTTTTCATACCAAATGGCATGACTTTCAATTGATACAGTCCATTTGATGTTACAAAAGCCAAAATTGCCTTTGTTCTTTCCGATAAAGGTACTTGCCAATATTTTCTGAATAAGTCCAACTTAGAAATATAAGTTGCTTGTCCCACCTTCTCTTTACAGCGTTCCAAACATTGAATCTGATATGAATCAGAATTTGTAACTGCATTGACTTTGGGATAACCTACATATAACTGTTGGATACCATCTGGTTTTGGCACCATTACTATGGGTGACCTCCAGTCGCTGCAACTCATTTGGATTACGTTGTCTTGGACCATGCATTCGATTTCTTTTTGACCTTGTGTCAACTTTAGTGGCTTAAATGTATAAGGATGTTGCTTAATTGGAATAGCATTTCCTATATCTACATCATTCATAATTAGGTTAGTACTTCCCAACTTATTTCCACATATCTCCCCATGCAATGGCAATAACTCTTTCAGATCATTTCGATTTTCCTCTGGAAAGTAACTCAGTAATCTATATCAATTTTTGACAACTCGCTCATTGTCCAATTTAATTTGAAAAATGTCCAATTCAGAATCCTCTGAACTTGGTTCTTCACTCTGTATTGTAACCAGTATACTTCTCCTTTTGCTTTCCTTCCTTATCAAAATACCTTTTGTGCATATTCACAGGACACACTCTGTGAGATTTCTTTTTCTCTGATGACCTTATCAAATAGTTCACCTCACTCAATCTCCTTTTGATTTGATAAGATTCACTAAATCTTGCTTTTAAAGGTTCACCTATCACTAGAAGTAACACTAACACTATATCTCTGTTAGCAAAGTTGCAAGTTTTTGATTTCTTGTCTGTTTCCTGTTTCATCATACTCTATGTTGCTTTTAAATGCTGTCTAGCCAACTTCCCCAATCTATTTGACTATTCCCTAAAATTTGAAACATAGTCCAAATATGTGGTCTCTGAATTCTGACTCACCAAATTCCCCTTAATTAATTTCAGTTGGCCCCTCACTTCATGCCCAGAAACTAATTCAAATAGACTGAATTTGGTTGATTTTGCTGATGGCAAAAAGTACAAATGGAATTCCTTTATGTCAATCATCTGAATAGTCTTTCCTATGAGTCTTTAACATGGTCTTTAATATCTGATGACACCTTTCTAATGCTCCCTCAGACTCGGATGTTATGCCATGGATTTTAATTGTTTTATTTCGAAACTGTCCATAACTTCCTTGAATAACGTTGATGTAAAATTTGACCCCTGATATGATTGTATCTCTGTGGATAGTCCATATTTTGTGAAAATATCTGAGTAACTCTTCTACAATCCTTTTAGCTGTGATATTGCATAATGGAATGGCCTCTGGAAATCTTGTGGACAAATCTATTATTGTTAACAAATAACGATTCCGACTTCTTGTTTTAGATAGGGGTCCTACATAATCAATTAAGATACTCAAATGCAGGAATGGATTTTAGAGGTGCTGATTTTACTACCGCTTAAAGTTTTCCAATTGCATGACATGTATGATATGTCTGGCAAGATTCAACTGCATCCTTATGCAGTCCAGGCCAATAACAATGTTTTTGTATTTTAGCTTGAGTTTTTCTTACCCCAAATGACCTTCTACTGGTAATTCATGTAATACTCACAACACTTCCTTTCTATAAGCTGGTAGTAATAAAACTTGATGAACTTCTACCCATTTCTCATTTGCCTGAATATGTGATGATCTCTATTTCCCCATCAAGACTTCAATTTTAAGACAGCAACATTTAGGGGTACACTCAGATCCTTCTTCTGTGTATGCTTTTTGATACTATTGCTTCAGTTGGATGTAACTCAGTTAATTTTTCTGAGGTAAAAATATCCATTTTGTCCTCCATCTGTTCCTGTTTTGTTGCAACTATTCGATCAAACATGGTCTCTTATAATTCTACTTCAACTTTCGTATCTGTATTCTTTGATTTCTCCTCCCATTTCAACTGGCGACTTTGTGACCTTGTTATCACACAGTCAGGAAAACTCTCTCAGGATGTACTTCTGTAATACCTCAGTTGCCTGATTTTCCACTGACTTTTCAACCACAGTAGGCAGCACTCATACCTGTGATCCAGCTATATCATTACCAAGGACAAATTATATTCATGGAATTGAGAGTTTTTCCAATACTCCTACCGCCACTTCTCCACTTTTCATTGGACACTCCAACCTCACTCTACATCAGGGAGCACTTCTTGTCGCACCATGAATTCTAGACACTTTTTCTAGCACATTTCCTGGCAATAGTCCTTCTGAGTTACATGTCTCTTCATTTCTCAACATCAAAAATTGACATGATCCCATATCTCTAAATAATGTAATTTCTTTACCTGAAGCTCCTGGCCATGCAAGTAAACTTTACCTTCACCATTAAAGAGTTTACAAAGATCTGGCACTTCCTAACCAACCACCGACCAGGTTGTACATTCTGGTGCCTCCACTGTGCTTTCCTTTACCATTTCAACGAGCTTATCCTCTTTTCCGACATCCATCTTCCGAGTGCTTTTTCTAACCCACCAATACTGTTACTTCATGTGGCCTACTTTATTGCAGTGAAAACGCTGGTGCTTTTTAACTTTTCTTTCCCCTTTATAGATTGTCTTTTTAACCTGTGGTAAGCTCTCTTTATTATCTTCACTGGGATCTACTTTCCCCTTATCACGTGAGGATTTCTCTTTACCCCAATTTCTATCCCTCATGGATTGAAATTGATGTCAAACGCCAAAGTTTGATTTATGCACCAACTCAGAATCATCAGCTATTTCAGCTGCTAAAAATTGCCATTTTAACTTTGTGCACTTCCACATGAATTCTCACTACCTCCAACATTTTAAGCTGACTTTACTGTCTAAATGCCAATTTCTGAAGTTCAAACTGTCTCTCCTTCTTCCTTTCTTCTGTCCCTTTTTCCCTTTCATCTTCGAGGGCCATCCTCTCTTTTTCTTTTTTCTGTGCTTTTAACCATAATTCAACTGTCTCAATTCTTTTTCATGTTCAAGCTGCCTCAGCTGCAATTGAATTCTAGCCATTTCCAAAGATTCCGATGGCTTTTCCAGCAAATTTAAATGTCATGTTATTAATGTAATTAAATCCCATTTTCTCACAAAGGCAATCCTGACTCCAGCTTGTCTGCCAACTCTAGCAGCTTTGCCTTGCTCTTCTTATAGAAACCCTCAAAGTCACTTTTTCCACCCCTAGAAAACTCCTAGTGACTGAAAGCACCATTGCTACACCAAGCACAGTTTAAACCAATGGAATTCAACACCCAGAACAAAAGACACTAACACCTTCCACTTGCTGCCTTTGAGTCTAACAACCCTAAACCAAAATTGGAATTACAGAATCAATGCTGACAAGTGGCCCCAATCTGTTATGGACCAGGCCACACAGCCTCAAAATATTTTACAAAGGTAGCCTAAACCCTAACATTTACGTATTTTAAAGGAAGATGTGAAGTGAATATTCCAGGTATGATGCAGCTGGTCAAACCACTCGGCTTCAAGCAAAACCAAATGTATTTAAACACGAACAAACGAAAACAGAATTTAGAATAACCACTATTGGAAAACTCAATTGACCCAATATAGCAACTTAACGAAGAAGCTGTTTCCAATCCAGTAACAACCCATAAACACATCCGTTGGCAAAAAGGCAAATTGAAACACAGATTCTTACATGCAGGAGAGAACAATTTCCAAACAGATTTCAGAGAGAGAAAAGCAGTCAAAAAACACCTTCTAAAGATTGGAACCTTTCCTGAACTTCAGCATCTTGCAACTGCCACAGCTAAACCAAACTAGAAATGACCTGAACCAGGAGAACTGGCCATTCCCCTGCCATTGTTAAACATTGGGCACCTCTGCCTTTATGATCTCTCTTAAAAACGTTATTTTGCCCTTTGGGTTTTTCAAAGTGACAACATTGTCACAAGGAGAATTGGGCTAGCATCACAAAAGAGTGTCACCATCGAGCGGTAATAAGACGAGTTGGGAATGATCATGTGAAAAAACGTGCTAGACCTATTAGAGAAAAATTCTCCAAGAATTGTGATGAAAATATGGAAACCCAACTTTGGAAAAATTCAGCTCAGTATTTTGGAAAATTGTCCTGCTGTAGAATCGGTGCATGAGGTTTGGACCTAACTTTCTCATCTGCACCTGCCACAATCTCTGTTGCCACTGATGCTTTGTGAAATGAGTCCTAAGCTACTATTTTAATGCATTTTCTTCATTTGGCTGATCTTGCAATATCATGATGTTAGCCAGTATTCCCAGCAAAGTCCATGCTGCTCCAGTGCCAGCCTTTCCATTACTAAGTGCACTGTTCCTTGGGTTGCACTGAACAATAATTCTATGCTCGTAACTTTTGGCTCTCATACTTGAGATGAATTGTCTTTACTCCAGATGGTGAGCTGACCTGGGAGTATACACTGTAGACCTTGATGTTCTCTAAGGATTTTCTTCAATGCACATAGCTCAGCATATAGTGTACACCTTTAGAAACTGCTGTTTGAGCTAAAATCTGCTGAAAGAAAGTTCCTAATTAGATAGATCACTGAATACACCCTGAGTGTTTAGTTGCTAGTGTTCTGTCACATCTCACAAATATTTCACTTCATTTCAATAACCTACGGATCAGCTTCAAAATTTCACTGGAACAATTTCTTGTGGAATCAAATCCCTGAAGTATTTCTAATTAAAAGCATGAACCATTGGACTATAGTTTATTAATTTTCTGAAAAATGGCTAAGCCTACTTTATTACACTTTCTTTGATCTGCTCAGAGAATGTCAAAAGCATGCAGAAAACTTGTCTGTCAAAATGCACCTGGAATCATTATTTATTAATATATCTTGAGCTGCCAATGAGCTGAGTAACTCATATGAATGGCAAAATGCTCATGATTACAGCTGTTGTGTTTATCATATCTTTATGTAATAGTGCAACGATAAATCTGTAAACCTCAAAGGGATGGTGATGCAGGGCTGCTCTATTTAAACCTTACAGTTGATTTTTGGTGAGAACACAATGGTTTTGTTCAGTTTCTCACTTATTTGTGATAGTACGATGTCACAGTGTGCCTCAAAACAAATGTCAAAATCTACTTTCTACTGACATAGACGAGAAAAACCACCCAGTCTCAGATAAAAACCAATGAGTCAGGGTTCTAGAATTGGTGGGTTTCATGTTGCTGCTGCTTCTAGCCATGTAAAATGTATGTCTGGAGAACTTATTCACTCTGTACTTGCCCGAAATGTTGGAAACAGTGAGATTCAGGCAGTGCTCTGCCAACTAAGTAATTTGCATTGTAATAGCTTACTGAACTGATTTCCATTAAGTTGGTAAGGTTAAAGTGCTGCATCTCCCTGATTTAATTGAATAGGTCGTAAAGGTCTCTATTAACCATGTAATTCTGAAATAGTATACCACTCTTGATTATTGAGGACATAGTATATGTTCATCCAATGTGAGTGGTTGCACATTATATGTATAATAATCCCTACTTTTGGGTGTTTGGTGGGTGTGAAATGATCACTGAATAATGCCATGTAACTTGGGAAAGCTAATAATTTGAAACAATTTTAACACTGTCTGTAACAGCTGTTGAATGTATGTAGGTGTGTACTTGTGCAGTAAAATAGGGATTCAATGACTTTTCCAATGGAACAATGATTGGAAAAATAATGTAACATGTTGTTACAAATCCCTGGAAGTATCCTGTGATTATGACAGTGTGCTGTGGTGTAGAGAGCTAGACAGCTAAATTGGATCGCAACTGAAAGTGGGTCTGGAGATGATGAAGCATGATGAACCCAAAGCTGTTCAGTGTGAAGCAGGCAGCATGCCAACTTTGTGATGCCTGTTCATTATAATGAGTTCTGTAAGCAATCAGGGATAATTACACTATTCATTGGCAGCATGCATCAGTACGAGATCCAATATTGTTACTAGCTCGCACTATTTAAAGCTAGCCTGCCCCAGTTAAAAGGAAAATCATTGAGTCAATCATTCTGTAACTGAATGTCATCTTTGAAAGAGTTTAGAATGGCTGAGTATGAGAGAGAGAGTAGGCACCAGGTTTTCAGATGCTGGAGGTCTTGATAGAGGATGTGGAAAGGAATGATGTGGTAATTCAGCTGAGCAGGAGGCACTCCATAGTTGAATTGACAAAATGGTGAGAAGTTAGCCAGAGAGATGGATACCATCTGATACAAAAACAGGTGAGGAGAGGTGGAGAGAGGAGCAGGGGCAGCCAGGAGGTATGTTTCCCACTTAAAAGGGACTTACCTTGAGAGTCAGGCCTCCATTTTTTGGGAGTGGTAAGGAGAGGCTGCTAGGATGGGAAATCATTGCTTTCAAAACTTACCTCGTGAACAGACGGAGCGCACACTGAGCAAGATCAGACACTGGACTGCTGAGTAAGTGAAGTAATATATTTGGGTGGTTGCATTACATGAAACACTACTAAAGGAGTGTCTCCCATCCATCCTGCTCCTCTAACCAAAAAAAGATTCTGTGCACTGGATTGGTAAGGTAACTTTTTTTTATTCCTTAATTTTCAAGAGTCTCTTTGGTAATTTAGAATAGTGGGAATGGAGGTTAGGGTAGTTGAATGTGCCTCCTGTAGAATGTGGGAGGTAAGGCTCACCACTAGTGTCCCTGCTGACTTCATCTGCAGGAAGTGCATCCAACCCCAGCTCCTCAAAAACCTCGTTAGGGAACTGGAGCTGGAGTTGGATGAACTTCGGATCATTCGGGAGGCGGAGGAGGGGTATTGAAAGGAGTTACTGGGAGGTAGTCCCACCTCAGGTACAATAACAAGGCAGATGGGTTACTGTCAGGGTACGGAAAGAGTACTAGCAGATAGTGCAGGGATCCCCTGTGGCCATTCTCCTCAATAACAAGTATATCGTTTTGGATACTGTTGGGGGGGGGGGGGGAATGACTTACCAAGGATAAGCAATGGGACACAGGTATCTGGCACAGAGTCTGTCCCTGTTGCTCAGAAGAGAAGGAGGAAGAGGAGCAGAGCATTAGTCATTGGGCACTCCATATTTAGGGGGACAGATAGGAGTTTCTGTAGGAATGAGAGAGACTCACGATTGGTGTGTAACCTCCCAGGTGCCAGGGTTTGTGATGTTTTCGGGATCCTTGAGAGGGAGGGGGAGCAGCCCCAAGTCATGGTCCACATAGGCACCAATGACATAAGTAGGAAGAGAGATGGGGATTTAAGGCAGAAATTCAGGGAGCTAGGCTGGAAGCTTAGAGCTAGAACAAATAGAGTTGTTATCTCTGGTTTGTTGCCCGTGCCACATGCTGTGAGGCGAGGAACAGGGAGAGACAGAGGAGTTGGACACGTGGCTAGAGTGAGGGTTTCAGTTACCTGAATAATTGGGGCCATTCTGGGGTAGGTGAGACCTCTACAAATAAGATGGTCTACACCTGAACCAGAGGGGTACCAATATCCTGGGAGGAGGCTTGCTAATGCTCTTCAGGAGGATTTAAACTAATTCAGCAGGGGGAAGGGATCCTGAATTTAGTTCCAGTATCCAGGAGGTTGAGAGTAGTGAGGTCAGAAATATGGTTTCAAGATCGCAGGAGGGCACGAGCAAACAAGAAGGTAGTTTGAAGTGTGTCTACTTCAATGCCAGGAGCATTCGGAATAAGGTGGGTAAACATGCAGCATGGGTTGGGACCTGGGACTTCGATGTTGTGGCCATTTCGAAGACATGGATAGAGCAGGGACAGGAATGGTTGTCGCAGGTTCTGGGATTAAGATGTTTCAGTAAGAACAGAGAAGATGGTAAAAGAGGGGGAGGTGTGGCATTGTTAGTCAAGGACAGTATTATGGTTGCAGAAAGGACATTTGAGGATTCATCTGCTGAGGTTAGAAACAGGAAAGAAGACGTCACCCTGTTATGCATTTTCTGTAGGCCTCTGAATAGTTCTAGAAATATAGAGAAAAGGATAGCAAAGATGATTCTGGATAGGAGCGAGAGTAACAAGATAGTTGTTATGGGGGTCTTTAACTTTCCAAATATTGACTGGAAATACTATAGTTTGAGTACTTTAGATGGGTCAGTTTTTGTCCAATGTGTGAAGGAGGGTTTCCTAACCCAGTATGTAGACAGGCCAACAAGGGGCAAGGCCACATTAGATTTGGTACTGGGTAATGAACCCAGCCAGGTGTTAGACTTGGAGGTAGGTGAGCACTTTAATGATAGTGACCACAATTTGATTATGTTTACTTTAGCAATAGAAAGGGATAGATATATACTGCAGGGCAAGAGCTGTTGCTGGGTGAAAGGCAATTATGATGCGATTAGGCAAGATTTAGGATGCACAGGATGGGGAAGGAAACTTCAGGGGATGGGCACAATTGAAATGTGGAGCTTATTCAAGGAACAGCTACTGCATGTCCTTGATAGGTATGTACCTGTCAGGCAGGGAGGAAGTGGTCAAGCGAGGGAGCCGTGGTTTCCGAAAGAAGTTGAATCTCTTGTCAAGAGGAAGTAGAAGGCATATTTTGGATGAGACGTGAAGGCTCAGTTAGGGCTCTTGCGAGTTACAAGCTAGTCAGGAAAGACCTAAGGGGGGAGCTAAGAAGAGCCAGGAAGGGACATGAGGAATTGTTGGCAGATAGGATCGAGGAAACCCCTAAACCTTTCTATAGGTATATCACGAATACAAGAATGACTAAAGAAAGATTAGGGCCAATCAAAGATTGTAGTGGAAAGTTGTGTGTGGACTCCAAGAAGATAGAAGAAGTACTAAATGAGTATTTTGTGTCAGTATTTACACTAGAAAAAGAAATTGTTGTAGAGAAGAATACTGAGATACAGACTACTAGATTGAGGTTCACAAGGTAGAGGTGTTAACAATTCTGGAAAGTGTGAAAATAGATAGGTCCCCTGGGCTGGATGGGATTTATCGTAGGATTCTTTGGGAAGCTAGGGAAGAGATTGCTGAGCCTTTGGCTTTGATCTTTACGTCATCATTGTCTACAGGAATAGTGCCAGAAGACTGGAGGATAGCAAATGTTGTCCCCTTGTTCAAGAAGGGGAGTAGAGACAGCCCTGGTAATTGTAGACCAGTGAGCCTTTCTTTGGTTATGGGTAAATTATTGGAAAAGGTTATAAGCGATAGGATTTATAATCATCTAGAAAAGAATAAGTTGATTAGGGATAGTCAACACGGTTTTGTGAAGGGTAGTTCGTGCCTCAGGAGACTTAACTATGTTCACACTTTCCAGAATTGCTAACAAACACCTCCTTCTTGAGTTCTTTGAGAAGGTGACCAAACAAGTGGATGAGGGTAAAGCGGTTGATGTGGTGCATATGGATTTCAGTAAGGTATTTGATAAGGTTCCCCATGGTAGGCTATTGCACAAAATACGGAGGCATGGGATTGAGGGTGATTTTGCAGTTTGGATCAGAAATTGGCTGGCTGAAAGAAGACAGACCGTAGGGGTTGATGGGAGATATTCATCCTGGCATTCAGTTACTAGTGGTGTACCGCAAGGATCTGTTTTGGGGCCACTGTTTTTGGTCATTTTTATAAAGATGAGGGCATAGAAAGATGGGTTAGTAAATTTGCGGTTGACACTAAGGTCGGTGGAGTTGTGGATAGTCTTGAAGGTTATTGTAGGTTACAGAGCGATATGGATGAGCTACAGAGCTGGCTAAGAGGTGGCAAATGGAGTTTAATGTGGAGAAATGTGAGGTGATTCACTTTGGAAGGTGTAACCGGAATAAAGAGTACTGGGCTAATGGTTGTGTAGATAAGCAGAGAGATTTTGATGTCCAGTTGCCACCCAGATTGCTAGGGTTATTAAGAAGACATATATTGTGTTCGCTTTTATTGGTAGAGGGATTGTGTTTCGGGGCCATGAGGTCATATTGCAGCTGTACAAAACTCTGCTGCAGCCGCACTCGGAGTATTGCATACAGTTCTGGTCACAGCATTATAGGAAGGATGTGGAAGTTTTGGAAAGGGTTCAGAGGCAATTTACTAGGACATTGCCTGGTATGGAGGGAAGGTCTTATGAAGAAAGGCGAAGGGACTTGAAGCTGTTTTTGTTCGAGAGAAGAAGGTTGAGAGATGTCTTAATTGATACATATAAGATAATCAGAGGATTAGATAGGGTGACAGCCTTTTTCCTTAGATGGTGTTGGCTAGCATGAGGGGACATAGCTTTAATTTGAGGGGTGATAGATATAGGACAGATGTCAGAGGTAGTTTCTTTACTCAGAGAGTAGTAGGGGCCCTGCCTGCAACAGTTAACACGCCAAGTTTAAGGGCATTTAAATGGTCATTGGATAAACATATGGATGAAAATGGAATAGTGTAGGTGTGATGGGCTTCAGATTGGTTCCACAGGTCAGAGCAACATTGAGGACCAAAGGGCCTGTATTGCACTGTAATGTTCTATGTAGAAGTTGCTGGAAAAGCTCAGCAGGTCTGGCATCATCTGTGAAGAGAAATCAGAGTTAACTTTTCAGGTCCAGTGACTCTTCCTCAGAACTGATGGTAGCTAGGAAAATGTTGGTTTATATGTAGAAGATTGGGTGGAGGGTGGGGCAAAGAATCAATGATAAGTCTGGATAGAGCCCAAAGAGTGATGAACAACTGGACAGACAAAGGAGTGGATAACAATCTAGTTAGGAGGGTAACTAACTGTTAATGGAGACAATTAGTGGCTAAGAATAGGTATGTGTAATGGCAGACTGTGATCACAAGGCATGATGTGTGGGGTAGGGGGCTAGGACATGGGACTGTTCCAGCCTTAAAATGATTTAACTCGATATTGTGTCTGGTGGGCTGCACGATCCCCAAGTGGAAAATAGGATGTTTTTATTTAGCTTGCGCTAAGTTTTGCAGAAGCACTGCAACAAGCCTGACATGGAGATTTTGGCCATGGAACAGGGTGGTGTGTTAAAGTGGGAGGCAAGCTCAGTGTCTTTTTTTGTGGACAGAACGTAGATGTTCTGCGAAGCAGTCACTTAGTCTATGTTTCGTTTCCCCAATGTACAGGAGACTATATTGTGAGCAGCAAACACAGTAGACTAGATTGTGTGAAGTGCAGATAAAGTACTGCTTCACCTGGAAGGTATGTTTGGGCCCTTGGATACTGAGGAGGGAGGAGGTAAGTGGGCAGGTGTTACACCTTTGGCGGTTGGAGGGGGAGGTGTTGTGGGACTGTGGGGGCCTACTGGGAGTGAAGGAAGTGTGGACCAGGGTGTCCCAGAGGGAACCATCCCTGCGGAAGGTGGACAAGGAATGGGAGGGGAATATGTTGCTGGTGGTAGCATCTCACTACATGAGTAGAAACAGGTACAACTGGGGTGCATGCAGGTATCCATGGCCATCCCTCTGACCTGAAGAAACTGAGAGGAGTTAAAAGAGAAATTGTTGAGGGTGAAGATGATCTCGGCCTGGTGGAGGAGGGTGTGGTGGGTGGGGTTGGTTCTGGCCTTTGCTCCAGGAAGAGGCGGAGAGCCCTGAGACCATTCTGGTGGGTGATGGACGTGTAAAGGGATTACGTGTCCATGGTAAAGTGGAGGCAGCTGGAGCCCATAAATTGGAAATTCTAAAACTCGTGTAAAGCACCAGAGGAATCACGGATGTATGTGGGCAGATACTGGACCAGGGGAGAAAAGATCAAGTCAAGGTAGGAAGTGATGAGTTCTATGGGGCAGAAACAGGCTGAGATAATGGGTCTGCAGAACAGTCCTGTTTGTGGATTTTTAGAAGGAGGTAGCAGTGTGCTGAGCAGGGCTGGGGAACTATCAGCTGGGAATCAGGTGGTGGGGGGGAAGATCACCCGATCAAGTGAGGTCAATGACTGTGGTTGACACAATGGCCTGATGATCCATGTTGGAGTCATGGCCCAGGCAATTTTAGGAGGAGGTATCTGAGAGCTGTTTCTCAGCCTCTGCAATATAGAGGTCTGCACGCCAGACTACAGCAGCACCACACTTACTAAAAGGCTTAATAATAAAGTCAGGGTTGGATCTAAGTGCAAAGAGTGAGGTCAGTTTGCAGGTGATAGGTTGGATTGGGTAAGGGGGGACAGAGACATTGAGGCGACCAATGTCACATTGATAATTCTGTATGAAAAGATTGAGTGCAGATAAAATGCCAGAGGGAGGGGTCCAAGTGGAGGGAGAGTGTTTTTGCTGGGCGAAGGGCTCAGTGGGACAGGGAGAGGACTCTTCTTCAAGGAAATGGGCATGGAGGTGAAGACAATGGAACAAGAGTTCGACGTCACATCGTGCCTGAAATTCATTAAGGTGGGAAAGCAGAGGGATAAAGCTGCTGCTGAGCTTTGCTGAGTACAGAACATTCAGCATCAGAGAATGGAAAGTTAGAAGAGATGGTGACCATTTAACAGGAAGGAAGGGTTGGGGCAGGGGATGGAGTCAGAGAGAAAGGGAGGGGAAGTAGCTTCCAGAAGGTTGTGGGTATCTCTGAGTTATTGTATCTTGTGTGCCTTGATGCCTGAAAGGAAAAGAAAAAAGTTTTTTGTTAGCAATGTGAAAGAGTCGGATGATGAAGTGGAACTGTCGAGTGGTGCTACCCTGAGCCAGTGTGATGCGATGCTGCTGGAGAGAGGGAGAGCTTTGGGAGTGTATGTATGATGCCACATGGCACTGACAGTGGATCTCAGGCTGAGGTGAGAGTGACTGTCTGTGGAACATTGAACATCATGGAGGTACCTGTGATCCTGGGTCAATTCAAAGCATGAAGGTTGAAACTTGAGTTGGAATTCACATGGAGTGAGTCTGAGCCAGAGGCACTTGCTGAGGAATGTGACATGGGACACATTCTGTCTCCATTAACAGCTGTTCACCCTCCCAGCCAGATTGTTATCCACTCCTTTGTCAGTCCAACTGTTCTTCTCTCTCTTTGGGCTCTGTGCAGACTTATCATTTACTCCTTAACCCTTGTCCCTACCTTATCTTCTGCATATAAATCAACATTTTCCTAGCTGCCATCAGTTCTGAAGAAGGGTCACTGGATCTGAAACATTAACTCTGATTTCCCTTCACAGATGCTACTAGACTTGCTGAGCTTTTCCTGCAACTTTCATTTTTATTTCAGATTTACAACATCTGCAGTTCTTTTAGTTTTTACTTTGTGTAGACCTGATAATCTGAATGCAGTGCTTCAAGAAGATAAATGACCTCACACACAGTCAAAAGCTATATCCTATGAACTACTAACATTAGCCTCCGCCATTGCTCAAATCGTTGCATCCTCATCACTAACCTACTCTATCATTACCTACTCTACTAACAATCTCTATCATATCTTTTAGTCCCTCACCCATTTAGCACATTTGCAAGGCTTACACCCACAGATCACACCTGACATAAATACCAACCAAAACAGCCATATCATCTAAACGTATTGAATGACACACATTGACATTTATCTCTCTGTTGCAGGTGTTGCTGATACACAACTAGAGACAGCAGGATCTAATCAGAGGGGCAGACAGGCAGGCCAGTATGTTGCCAACACATGGGGGAGATCATGCTGAAAATATTGGGAATGTAATTATTAGGCTGTGACTACAGACAAGGCTGAATCCCACTGAAGATGTCAGGAGTCTTAAACGGATTCGTTGAATTTTCTCTTCGCCCTATAATCTCTATTATGTCATTGCTTCTGTAGGCATGGACATATTCCAACATTTAAAACTGTCTTTTTTCAAATGGATGGTAATGAACTTCAATTACAGTTATAGACTGAACTTCAAAGGGCCAATGAAACCTCTCCTAGTCATGATTAGTTACATGAGACATTTCAGATACAAATATGCTTCACTACTGGGTGGCATGGTGGCTCAGTGGTTAGCACTGCTGCCTCATGGTGCCAGGGACCCAGGTTCAATTCCTGTCTTGGGTAACTGTCTGTGTGGAGTTTGTATATTCTCTCCCTGTGTCTGCGTGGACTTCCTCTGGGTGCTCCAGTTTCCTCTCACAATCCAAAGGTGTGCAGGTCAGGTGAACTGACCATGCTAAATTGGCCATAGTGTTCAGGGATGTGTAAGTTAGGTGCATTAGTCAGGGGTAAATATAGGGTAGGGAAATGGGTCTGGGTGGGTTACTCTTTGGAGGGTTGGTGTGGACTTGTTGGGCTGAAGGGCTTATTTCTACATTGTAGGGAATCTTATCCAAACAAATTTACAGAATTTATTACATTTATCATAACAAGTTTAAAAGAAATAATACTTAATAATCCTCTTTGGGATGTCAAGCCATGACACTGGTTCATTAGACAGAGGTCTCTTGTTCTGTTCTATGGACTGAGGTTCTCCTTCTATCTTTGAAATTTGTTCTTATTACCAAACAACTAAAACCCAGAGCCTTATTAAATCTTTGCAGTCATTACTACTCCCATTGTTATGGACCAGGATGACCCTGCAAACTATTTTAAGAAAGTAGCCTCGACCCAACGTTTTCTGATTTTAAAGGTAGATGTGAAGTGGTGGTCCAGGTGCTATGCAACTGGTCAAACCACATAACTGAATTTATTTAAACACTACAGTTGAAACACAAACAAAAGAGAGTTGAATATAGAATAACTTAACTATCGGAAATCTTAACTGACCTGATAGAGTAACTTCACTAATTAACTGTTCCACTATAGTAACATCCCATAAACACACCCATTGGCAAGAAGGCAAACTCAAACACAGATTCTTACAGGCAGGAGGGAACAGAAACCAGAGAGAGATTTCAAAAGAAAGTCAAAGGAGTTCTTTGCTGAAACTTACAACCCCTGTGGATTCACACACCTTGTGACTGCTACAGTTAAAGCAAACTAGGAAAACTCTGAACTGGGAGAACGGTCCACTGCCCTTCCAATGTTAAACTAGACACTTCTTCACCTCTGCCTTTACAACCTCTCTTCTAAAAAACACAGGACAAAATAGCTTTTTTAAAGTGATGGCATTGTCACACCTCCCCCCTTTAAATATACAAAAATGGCTTCATTATAAACCCCTTAGTTTTACTCTGTTAGTACACTACAATACATATATATTATATTGACTCTAAGCATGCAAACAATCATTACTACATTCTATTTCAGTCCATTTACTCCTGCCACCGAATGTCTTTGTCTTTCTTCATCTAAGTCTCAACAACACATTGATAATTACGTTTTCTCATCCTGCCAAATGTACAATTTTAAAATTGAATGGCTGCAATGATAAGCTCCATTAAAAGGTCTGGAATTTTTGTCCTGAAATTTCTACAAAAAACATTAATAGGTTCTGATCAGTATATATAATTTTGTCAGATACATTACTGGCAATATAAATAGAAAAGTGTTGGAACGCCAAATCCAAGCTCAAGGTCTTCTTCACAATTGTCAAATATCCCTGTTGATGAAAGTTCACTTTCCTGGAGAAATATTGGATAGGTCTTTCTGTGTTTTCATCATTTTCTTGTAAGAGTACAGCACCAATACTCACATCATTTGCATCGATAACCACCTTGAATGGCTTGGCGTAATTAGGTGTAGCTAATACAGGGGCAGTGGTTAATACAGATATCAGGCAGTCAATTGCCTTTCTACAGTCTGCCGTCCACTGAAAGTTCTTCCTTTTCTTTAGGAATTCAGTGAGTGGAGCAGCCATACTGCTAAAGCTTGGTACAAATTTCTGGTAACACCCACTCAATCCCAAGAATCGTAGTACTGATCTTTTCATCGATGGTATGGGAAACTCCCCAGTAACCTTAGTTTTTTATATTCCGAGGGGCCATCTGTCCATGTCTGATGACATTGCCCAGGAAGATGACTTTGGCTTTGGCGAATTCACTGTTAGCCAGGTTTATCACCAAGCCTGTCTCCTGAAGTCAATCAAATAATTCTGATAAATGCTACAAATGTTTCTTCCATGTGTGACTAAAAATCACCAGGTCATTGATGTAAACCACACAGTTGGGTAATGTGGAAATGACTTTATTGTTTAGCCTTTAAAATATGGTTGGTGTATTTTTCATACCAAATTACATGACTTTAAATTGATTTAGTCCATTCCATATTGTGAAAGCCAAAATTGTCTTTGGTCTTTTATTAGTCAGCTCCAGTCACTGCAAATCACTTCGATTATGCTGTCTTAGAGCATATGGATATGGCTTAATTGGAACAGCATTTCCTATATTTACATCATGCATAATCAGATTAGTACTTCCTAGCTTATTTCCACCTGTCTCCCTAGTAATCTCCCATAGTAATAACTCTTCCAGGTCATTTCAATTTTCCTCTGGAAGATAACTCAATAACTTCTTCCAATTTCTGAGAACTTCCTCATTGTTCAATCTAATTCGAGGAAAGTCTAATTCAAAATTTAGTTCCTCACTTTGTGTTCTAACTAGCACCACCTTCTTTTGCTTTCCTTTCCTATCAAAATACTTTATCATATTTACATGACATACTCTGTGAGACTTCTTTCTATCTGGAGTCCTTATCAAATACTCAATCTCCTTTCAATTTGAAGGTCTACTAAACCTTGCTTTTAAAGGTGCACCTACCATTGAAGGTAACACTAACACTTGATCAACATTAGCAAAATTGTGAGTTTTTGATCTCTTGTCGATTCCTGTTTCATTATATGCTGTGATATTTTTAAATGATGTCTAGCTAACTCCCCTGTTCTATTTAACTGTTCCCTAAAATTTGACACATAGTCCACATTAATGGTCTTTGAATTCTAACTTACCAATTTCTGCTTAAATAATTTCAGTGGTCCTCTCACCTCATGTCCAAAAACTAATTCAAATGTACTGAATTTGGTTGATTCATTTGGTACATCCTTAATGGCAAAAAGTACAAACAGAATTCCTTTATCCCAATTATCTGGGTAGTCTTGAATATAAGCCCTTAACATGGTCTTTAAAATTTGATGCCACCTTTCTAATGCTGTTTGTGATTCTGAATGACATGCAGTGAATTTGAATTGTTTTATTCCTAAGCTGCCCATAACTTCCCTGAATAATTTTAATGTAAAACTTAACCCTTGTTCTGTGGGTATCTCTGTGGGTAGTCCATATCTAGTGAAAACTCTTCTACAATCCTTTTAACATAATATTACATAATAAGAGTCGTCTCTGAAAACCTAGTGAACACATCCATTATTGTTAACAAATACTGATTCCAAAATTTTGTCCTATGCAATCAATTAAGATGCTTGTAAAAGATTCCTCAAGTGCAGGAATGGATATTAAAGGTGGTGGTTTTATTACTGCCTGAGGTTTTCCAATTACCTGACATGTATGACATGTCTGGCAAAATTTAACTACATCCTTATGTAATCCAGGGCAGTAAAAATGCTTTTGTATTTTCGCTTGAGCTTTTCTTAACCCTGAATGATGTCCTACTGATAATTCACGTGCTACCCGCAACACCTCCTTTCTGTAACCCACTAGTAATACAACTTGATGGACTTCTGCCCATTTCTCATCCACTTGAATATGTGTTGGTTTCCATTTCCTCATCAAGACAGCGTTTTTAGATGGTAACAAACAAAAATACACTCAGATTCTTCTCTGTGTACCCTTTTTGATACTATTGCTTCAGTTTTTCATCTTTCAGTTGTAACTCAGTTAGTTTCTCTGTGCTAAAGATATCCACTTTGTCCTCCACCTGTTCTTGTTTTGGCTCAACCATTCGATCAAACATGGTCTCAACCTCTTTATCTGCATTCTTTGATTTCTCCTCCCATTTCAATTGTTGGCTTTGTGACCGTGTTATCACATAGTCAGGAAAACTCCCAGGATATACCTCCTGTAATACCTCGGGGGCCTGATTCCCCACTGGCTTTTCAACCACAGTCGACAGCACTCTTTCCTGTGATCCAGATATATGATTACCAAGGACAAATTGTATTAATGGTGCTGAGAGATTTTCGAGTACTCCTACCATCACGTCTCCACTTT
Organism: Chiloscyllium plagiosum; assembly: GCF_037043375.1. NCBI lineage: Eukaryota > Metazoa > Chordata > Chondrichthyes > Orectolobiformes > Hemiscylliidae > Chiloscyllium > Chiloscyllium plagiosum. Next base: position 62,862,884 of record NW_028270154.1, on the reverse strand, counting down.
TCACTGGATACTCCAAAGTCACTCTGCATAATGGAGCACTTCTCGTCTCACCATGAATTCCACATACTAGCATTTTTTCCTGGCAGTAGTCCTTCTAAGTTGCATATCTCCTCATCTCTCAACATCAAAGATTGACATAATCCTGTATCTCTTAATATTGTAACTTCATTACTGTCTCCTCATGGCATATGTGAGTAAATCTTACCTCATAAGTAAATAGTTTAAGAAGATATGGCACCTCCTTCTCAACCAACCTCCAACGGAGTTGTGCATTCTGATGCAGCTTTTTACCCTCCACTGTGTTTTTCTTTACCACTTTAGCAAAATTCACTGGCTTATCCCGTTTTCATACATCAGTCTTCCCAGTGCTTTTTCTAACTCACCAACACTGTGACTTCATGTGGCCTACTTCATTGCAGTGCAAACACCAGAGCCTTTTAACTAGGCTCTCCCCTTCATGGGTTCCATTTTACCCTGTGGTAAGCTATCTATATTATCCTCAATGAGTTCTACTTTTCCCTTATACCTGAGAATTTCTCTCTTTTCCCAATTTTTATCCCTCATGGATTGAAATTAATGTTGGAAGCTAAACTTTAGTTTATGAACCAACTCATAATCATCAGCCATTTCAGCAGCTAATCTTGCCATTTTAACTCTCTGCTCTTCCACATGCATTCTCACTACCTCCGGAAGTGACTTTTTGAACTCCACCAAAATAATTATCTCCCTAAAAATATCTTATTTTTGATCTATTTTAATGCCCCTATCCAACTATCAAAATTTCAAACTCAATGCATGTTTGACCAGGGTCCCTCCTTAGATTCCTGAAATGTTGACTGTAGGCCTCTGCACAAGCTCATATGTACTTAAGATGGTTTTCTTCACCTCCTCATACTCTCAGGTACCTCCTCTGGTAGTGAAGCAAATACCTCATTAGCTCTACCTACCTGCTTTGTTTGGATCACAAAACCCACATGGTCACCGGCCACTCCATTTGTTTAGCCACCTTCTCAAATGAAATGAAAAAGGCTTCTAAATCCTTCTCATCAAATTGAGGTAGTGCTTGGATATATTTAAGCAGATCCTCACCAACCCTTTGGCTACAATGAGTTTGCTCATCATCACTATCCTCCTCACTAAGCCTTCCTTCTACCTTCACCTCCATCCTTTCACGTCGACTTTCCTGTCTAATTGCCAACTTCTGAGGGTTGAACTCTCTCACTCTCTTCCTTTCTTCAGCTAGGGCCTACCTTTCCTATTCTCCTTGTTTTGCCAGGGCAATTCTTTCTTCTTTTTCTTCTGCTTTTAACCGTAATTCAAACTGTTTCAGTTCCTTTTCATGTTCAAGCTGCTTCATCGACAACTGAACTCTAGCCATTTCCAAAGATTCTGATGGCATTTCCAACAAATTGAAATGCCGAGTTATTGCTGGAATTACCTCTCCTTTTCTCACTGATGAAGGCAAACCCAACTCCAGCTAGTCTGCCAATTCCAACAGCTTTGCCTTGCTCACTTTTTGTAAACCCACCAAGTCATTCTTCTACTCCCAGAAAGCCCTTAGTGACTGAAAGAATCATTACTGCACAAGGCGCTGTTTAAACCAACTGAATTCAACACCAGTAACAAAGACACTAACACCTACCATTCACCATCTTTGAGTCCAACAACCCTAATCCCAAATTGGAATTATAGAATCAATCCTGACAAGAACCCCCAGTCTGTTATGGACCAGACCAGACCCCTTCCAAATATTTTAAGAAGGTAGACCAGACACTAATATTTTCTTATTTTAAAGGCAGATGTGAAGTGGATGGTCCGGGTGTGATGCAGCCGGTCAAACCACTCTGCTTTAAGCAAAACAGAATTTATTTAACACTACAGTTGAAACATGAACAAAAAAGTTTTGAATTGAATGTAGGATAACTTAATGATTGGAAAACTTAGCCAACACAACAACTTAACTAATTAACTGTTCCAATACAATGACATCCCATAAACACACCCCTTGGCAAAAAGGTAAATTCAAACACAGATTCTCACAGACAGGAGAGAAAGAGTTCAGAAGGAAGTCAAAGTTCTTCACTGAAGCTTGCAACTCCCCTAGACTCATGCATTTTGTGACTGCTACAGCTAAAACAAACTAGAAAAAAAAACCTGAACTGGGAGAACTGGCCACTCCCCTTCCATTGTTAAACTAGATACTTCAGAATCTCTGCCTTTATGACCTTTCCTCAAAAAAACCCAGAACAAAGTCACCTTTTTGAAGTGACAGCATTGTCACACCATGCATGATCAGACAATCCTTAACTCTAGTTAGCTTGTTAATGCATGAACAGCTCATAGCCAGTCTTAGATTGGTTAAATGATATGTGCCTAATTCCTGAATCAAACACAGAAATTCATGAAGAAACTCAGCAGGTCTCCAGCATCTGTGGAGAGAGTTGAACATTTTGAATCTGACATGACTCTTCTTCAGAACCCAGGTTTATTTTCTTTCGATGTAACGGGTTTCTTCGAGTCAATGTGCTACTGTCTCCTTATCCTTCTTTGACATGATCTTGATTTGTTTATGAATATCCCTTTAATGTCAGCTTGTCTCTCTTAATTTAACAAATAGACCTGTTGCAACAAAACCAATTTAAAACATAGCTGTGGCCTTGCATAAAACCCTTTATCTCAAAGCATTCTGATGTGTTATTTCATGTTCACATTGGCTTGAGGCTTAAAATAATAATAAAGCAATGCCATTACTTTGGACCTGGACCCATGCATCTTCCTTCTATTATACAACTAATTGCAATTGCAATGCAGTGATAACTTTAGATTGTGCGATGTCACTGAGATCCCAACAAGAACCACCATGTCTTTCAGGACAACTGACATTAGATGTACCCCGCCCCCCAATCCCGGTAGTCAGATGCAATCTCCTCAGCCAGTATTTCACACAGAGAGAGGTTTCAGTAGCTCATGAAGGCTGGAAACTCCTCAGCTTTTGTGTCTCTGCTATTTGCAGATAATTCATTCTTAACACAAGGTCAGGATTAGCTGGATAATGCTTCCTCTTGATAATGTGGCTGCTGAAAACTACCCGCAGTTGCCCTTTGCTCCTCCTCAAGTTCTGTATCCAACTTTCCAGCTTATCCCTGATACAATGTGACTTCCCCTTTTGTATCCGTCTGCCATGAGGGACTTTGTCAAAAGCTTTACTGAAGTCCATGTAGACAACATCAGCTGCTTTTCCCTCATCAATTCTTTATCACCTTCTCAAAAACCTCCAAGTTAATGAGGCACGACCTCCTCTGCACAAAACCAAGCTGTCTATCACTAATAAGTCCATTTGCTTCTAAATGTGTGTAGATCTTGTCCTTGGGAATCCTTTCCAATAATTTCCCTACCACTGACGTGAGGCTCACAGGCCTGTAATTTCCTGGGTTATCCCTGCTACCCTTTGAAAACAATGGGAATACAATGGCTATTCTCCAGACATCTGGGATCTCATCTGTGGTCAAAGAGGATCAGAAATGTCTGTCAATGCTCCAGCAATTTGTTCTCTTGCCTCCCACAATATTCTGGGACAGATCCCATCAAGACTCAGCTTATTAGTGCATGAACAGTTCATGATCAATGTTGGATTGGCTAAAAGGCTGAAAGTGCACAGCAGTCTCTCTTGCTGAAGTTACACATTGACCCAACCATATGCTTTAAACTCACTTTGACAAGTAACCGAAAAAATATGATTCCCTCTGGCTGAATTTCCATGCTGAGGACGTTTTATCGCATATACATATTATTGCAGGTGATTGGACTATTAATGAGACTTAATTATCAATTTCAGATTGGCACACAGTCTGTCAACTTCTCACTGTTTTGATTGAAACAATAAATTTCCTGAGGGGTCTAAATATAGAAAGGATGTTTCCTCTTGTGGAAGAATCTAGAACTAGGGACCAGTGTTATATAAAAAAAAGCGGGTAATAATTTCAAATTGAGATGAAGTGATTTTTTTTCACACAGCAGGCCTTGTTATTTACTTCCTGAAAAAAAGGCGGCCTCCAGTTTTGCAGCAGAAGCAGGAGCAGTGAAAATGAGGACCAGGGAGCTGCTGGGAAGGTAAATTTCTCCTTTACCTCGTTGAATCAGCAGCCTCCATTTTTGCAGCAGCAGTGGGAGTGGTCAGAGAGAGAACCGGCAGCTGCCAGGAAGGTAAATTAATCCTTTAACAACTTATCTTGTGAGTAGGCGGAGCGCATGCTGAGCAGGAGAGGACACAGGACTGCTGAGTAAATGAAGTAATATATTTGGGTGGTTGCTTAACCTGAAACACGACTTAGGTAATGTCTCCCACCCATCCTTCTCTAACCAAAAAAAAGGCTCCGTGTGCTGATACAGTAAGGTTACTAGTTTTTTCAATAGTCTCTTTAGGAATTCAGAACAGTGGGAATGGATGTTAGGGCAGTTTCATGCTCCTCCTGTAGGATATGGGAGATAAGGGTCACTATTAATGCCCGCACTGACTTCATCTTTGGGAAGTGCACCCAACTCCAGCTCCTTGGAAACCCCGTTAGAGAACTAGAGCTGGAGCTGGATGAACTTCGGATCAATCGGGAGGTGGAGGGGGTAATAGAGAGGAGTTACTGAGAGATAATCTCACCTCAGGTAGAGGAAAAGGTAGATGGGTTACAGTCAGGAGACAGACAGGGAACATGCAGTCAGTACAGGGACCTCCTGTGGCTATTCCCCTCAACAATAAGTATACTGTTTTGGATACTGTTAGTGGGGACGACCTACCAAGAGAAAGCCATAGTGGCCAGGTCTCTGGTACTCGGCCTGGCTCTGAGGGAAGGGGGGAGAATAGAAAAGCACTAGTGGTAGGAAATTCAATAGTTAGAGTAACAGGACAGGATATTATGTGGTCATCCATAGGACTCCTGGAAGGTAGTTACCTCTCAGGTGCCAGGGTCTGGGATGTCTCTGAGTCTACAAGATTCTGAAGGGGGAGGGTAAGCAGCTAGAAGTTGTGGTGCACATTGGCACCAATGACATAGCAAGGATCTCAAATGTGATTTCGGGGAGTTAGATTGGAAGCTAAAACACAGGACATGCAGACCTCAGGAGTACTACGTGCCATGTGCTTGTGATGCAAAGAACAGGGAGCGAGTGCAGCTAAACACCTGTCTACAGGACTGATGCAGCAGGGATGGCTTCGGATATGTAGATCATTGAGGTACATTCTGGGGAAGGTGGAACCTGTACATGAAGGAAGGGTTGCACTTTAACTGGAGGGGCACTAATGTCCTGGGCAAAAGATTTACTAGAGCACTTTGAGAGGATTTAAACTAGTTGCCAAGGGCATGGTAACCAGAGCTACAGCTCAGAGGAGAGGGTAGTTGTTAAATGAGCAGAAATAGAATGCAGAGGGTCTGTCAGGAAGAATACACAGCAGAAAGGGCAAAGTCTCTTTCAATGCAAGGAGTGTCATGAATAAGAATAATGAACTTAGAGCATGGATCAGTATTAGAACTACGATGTTGTGGCCATAACAGAGACATTGATTTCACAGGGACAGGAATGGTTGTTGGATGTTCCAGGGTTTAGATCTTTTAAAAAGAACAGGGAGGGGAGTTAAAGAGGAGTGGGGGTAGCATTTTTAATTGGAGAGTGCATCACAGCTGCAGAAAAGGAGGCTGTTGAGGAGGGTTTGTCTACTGAGTCAGTATAGGTTGAAGTCACTAACAGGAAAGGAACAGTCACTTTATTGGGTGTTTTCTATAACCTTCCAATAGCAGCAGAGAGATGGAAGAACAGATTAGACAGCAGATCTTGGAAAGGTGCAGATGTAACAGAGTTGTTGTTATGGGTGACTTCAACTTCCCCAATATTGATTGGAACCTCCTTCGTGCGGATGGTCTGGATGGATCCGATTTTGTCAGGTTGTCCAGGAATGATTCCTAACTCAATGTGTAGTTGGGCAACTGGGGGGAATCAATATTGGATTTGGTGCGAGGCAACGAGCCAGGCCAGGTGTCGTATCTCTCGGTAGGAGAGCATTTTTGTTAGTGACTACACTGCTTCACCTTTACCATAGCCATGAAGAGGGATAGAAAGAGACAGTATGAGAAGATATTTAATTATGGGATGAGAAATTATACTGCTATTAGACAGGTGCTGTCTTGGGAAAATATGGGAAATGCACAACAGAAATGTGGAGGCTGTTTAAGGAGCACTTGTCGTGAGTGTTGATAACTTTGTTCCATTGAGATAGGCAAGGAATGGTAAGGTGAAGGAGTCTTGGATGACAAGAGAAGAGGAGTTTCTCATCAAGAGGCTCTGGCACAGCTTTAGAGGATTACAGGGTAGCTAGGAAAGAACTCAAAAATAGATAGAGGAGAGCTAGGAGGGGCCACGAAAAAGACTTGACAGGAAGGATTAGGGAAAACCCAAAGGTATTCTGCAATTATGTGAGGAATAAGAGAATGATCAGTGAGAGGGAAGGGCCAATCAGGGATAGTGGAGGGAACTTGTGCCTGGAGTCTGAAGAAGTAGAGGAGGCCGAAATTTTAACTTTAATTCAGTGTTCACAAAAGAGAGGGATCTTGTTGATAGTGAGAACACTGTGGGCCAGTTGAATAGGCTTGAACAGATTCATATTAAGGAAGTAGACGTTCTGGAAATTCTGGGAAGCATCAGGACAGGTAAGTCCCCAGAGTTGGACCAGATATATCCAAGGTTACTGCAGGAAGTGAGGAATGAGATTGCTGTGCCTCTAGCGATGATCTTTGCATCCTCACTCTCCATGAGAGTAGTACTGGATGATTGGCGGGAGGCAAATGTTGTTCCTCTGTTCAAGAAAAGGAATAGGGAAATCCCTGGGAATTACAGGCCAATCAGTTTTATGTTTGTGGTAAGCAAGTACTGGAAAGGATTCTGAGAGATAAGATTTATGACTATTTGGAAAAACATAGTTTGATTAAAGGTAGTCAGCATGGCTTTGTAAGGGGTAGATCATGCCTCACAAGCCTTTTTGAGTTCTTTGAGGATGTGACAAGATGAGTCGACGAAGGTTGAGCAGTGGATGTGGTGTATATGGATTTCAGTAAGATTCCCCACGGTAAACCTATTCAGAAAGTTAGGAGGTATGGGATACAGGGTAGTTTGTCTGTCTGGATACAGAATTAGCTGGCCGAAGGAAGACAGTAAGTGATGGTGGAGGGAAAATATTTTGGCTGGAGTTCGGTGACCAGTGGTGTCCCACAGGGTTTTATTCTTGGGCCTCTGCTCTTTGTGGTTTTTATAAATGACTTGGATGAAGAAGTGGAAGGGTGAGTTAGTAAGTTTGTCGATGACACGAAGGTCGGTGATGTTGTAGATAGTGTCAAGAGCTGTTGAAGGCTACAACAAGACATTGACAGGATGCAGAGCTGGGCTGAGACGTTGCAGATGGAGTTCAACCTGCAAAAATGTAAAGTGATTCATTTTGAAAGGTCGAATTTGAATGCTGAATACAGGGTTAAAGACAGGATTCTCGGCAGCATAGAGGAACAGTGGGATCTTGGGGTACACGTGCATACATCCTTCAATGTTGCCACCCAAGTTGATAGGGTTGTTAAGAACGTATATGGTGTTTTGGCATTTATTAACAGGGGGATTTAGTTTAAAAGCTGCGAGGTTTTGCTGCAGCTCAATAAAACCCTGATTAGATCACACTTGGAATATTGTGTTCAGTTCTGCTCGCCTCATTATGGGAAGCATGTAGATGTTTTAGAGAGGGAGATATACCAGAATGCTACCTGGATTGGAGGGCTTGTCTTATGAAGAAAGGTTGAGTAAGCTAGGGCTTTTCACACTGGAGAGAAGGAGGAAGAGAGGTGCTTGATAGAGTTGTACAAGGTGATGAGAGGCAGAGAGAGAGTAGATAGCCAGAGACTTTTCCCCAGGGCAGAAATGGCTGTCACGAGGGATCATAATTTTAAAGTGATTGGAGGAAGGTATAGGGGAGGTGTCAGAGGTAGGTTCATTATGCGGAGAGTGTTGGGTGTGTGGAATGCACCGACAGTTGTGGTAGTAGAGTCAGAGACATTTGGGACATTTCAGCGACTGCTGGACAAGAACTTGGACGTCAGTAAATTGAGGAGTGTGTAGATTAGGTCGATCTTAGATTAAAATAAATGCTTGGCACATCATTGTGGGTCGAAGGGCCTGTACTGTGTTGTGCTGTTCGATGTTCCATGCTGAATATTTTTAAGGCATTGGTAGACAGATAGTTGGTAAGAAAGGGCGTGAAAGGTTATTGAGTGGTTAGTGTTGGGGGGAGGGTGGGTTGTAAGTAGGAATGCGGATCTCTAATGATGATCAGATCAGCAAAGAGCTTATTAAATGATGAAGCAGGATCAAGGGACCAAATGGCCTGCTCCTTGTTTTTATGTTTGTATGTGTTATTGTGTTATTGTTTATCAGCATAGTCATGCTGCAAATGCAAATCATTATCATGATACTAAATAGTGTGTCACCATTTCTATGGATCGCATTGTGGCTCAGTAGTTGACATTGCTGCCTCACAATGCCAGTGACCCAGGTTTGTTTCAAGCGTTGGATGACTGCCTGTGCAGAGTTTGCACATTCTCTCCGTGTCTTTAAGCATTTTCACTGGGTGCTCCATTTTCCTCTCACAGTCCAGGTTAGGTGAATTAGCGTGGTAAATGGATCATGGAACATAGAATATAGAACTTACAACATAGAACATTACAGCGCAGTACAGACCCTTCGGCTCTCAATGTTGCGCCGACCTGTGGAACTAATCTGAAGCCTACCTATCCTACACTATTCCATTTTAATCTCTATGTTTATCCAATGATCATTTAAATGCCCTTAAACCTGGCCAATCTACTAATGTTGCAGGCAGTGTGTTCCACATCCCTATTACTTTCTGAGTAAAGAAACTACCTCTGACATCAGTCCTATGTCTATCACCCCTCAATTTGAAGCTATGCCCTCTCATGCTGGCCATTACCATCTGAAGAAAATGGCTGTCACTGTCCACTCTATCTAACAATCTGATTATCTAAATGTGAGGTTATGGTGATAGGTTGGGGGGTGGAGTGGGTGGTTGTTCCTTGAAGTGTTGGTGAAAACACGATGGGCTAAATGTCCTCTATCTGCACTGATGTGATTGTAAATGGTAAAAGCTAGCTGTATATCTCAATATTTGCAATGAAACAAAGGAACTCTGACAAGACCAGTTATCTACAAGGTAAGTGTGAAAAACCATAATTTGTTTCCTACTGATTATTAATAAGCGTTGACCATGTAACTGAAATTGATTCTGCGATATTGATATTAATTGGAAAAGATGTTGGTATCTACCTTCTATTGCATATCAATGGTTGTTAGTCATGTGATTGAAAATTTTTCTCTGATACTGAATACTTTTTATCTTTTTTATCTGCAAGATAACACCAACAGGACAATAACGACAGAGAAAAGCTGTGTCACCTTTTCCTTTCAAGAATCAAGAGACTTTAAATTCTTTTCGAAAGCACCAGCCTGACTCCAAAACTTTAATACAATGGCTACAAAAGTCTGGCTACAGGATCTACTGAACAGGATTGAAAAATGTGTTGCTGGAAAAGCGCAGCAGGTCAGGCAGCATCCAAGAAGCAGGAGATTCGACGTTTTGGGCATAAACCCTTCTTCAGGAACAGGATGTCTGTTCTTTTCGAAGGAGCCCTGCAGTGCATCTGGATATCAGACCCTTGCAACCTGAGCTTATTTAAAATTTGTTTCCAAAGTAAGAAAAAGGTTTCCTTTTTCACTGGACTATCAAATACATGTGAACTGTTGACTGTTCCTGTTATTTTAATACCTTTAGTAGGGCAGTATCTTATTTGATTTGTATATTTCATGGGGAGAAGTTTATGCCTAACATAATTTGGAGATGCCGGTGTTGGACTGGGGTGTACAAAGTTAAAAATCACACAACACCAGGTTATAGTCCAACAGGTTTAATTGGAAGCACACTAGCTTTTGGAGCGACCCTCCTGCATCAGGTGATAGTGGAGGGCTCAATCCTAACACAGGGTTTATAGCAAAAAATTTACAGTGTGATGTAACTGAAATTATACATTGAAGAATTGATTGTCTGTTAAGCCTTTCATCTGTTAGAATACAGTGATAGTTTCACTTCTTTCCCCGTGTCTGCGTGGGTTTCCTCCGGGTGCTCCGGTTTCCTCCCACAGTCCAAAGATGTGCAGGGTCAGGTGAATTGGCCATGCTAAATTGCCCGTAGTGTTAGGTAAGGGGTAAATGTAGGGGTATGGGTGGGTTTCGCTTCGGCGGGTCGGTGTGGACTTGTTGGGCCGAAGGGCCTGTTTCCACACTGTAATGTAATCTAATCTAATCATGTGTAAATCACAAAACCTTTTTTTTAAAGTTGCATTCTCGGGTTAGCTGTTAACAATGGTGATAGCTAGACAATATGTTGAAAGTGTTAGCCCCCTGTGTTCTCTGTCTATGCCATGATGTCTATGCCACTGTATTCTAACAGATGAAAGGCTTAACAGACAATCAATTTTTCAATGTATAACTTTATGCCTAACATAAGGTTAGAACTTACTGAATGAGTGTGTGAGTAAATAATTCTATTTGTTTGTAAGTCCGTTGCTGGTAATTTTAAATTGACCACATGTTAAGAAGGATTTAGCAACATGCACATTGAACTCTTCAAAAATAAACTAGACTGATCATGGACAGAAGGAAAGGGAATTTGGGTTTGAATTTATATCTCTTTTCCTGACTGTAACATCTGACTTACAAATGGTGGGAATGTGTTGGCCAGACATCTTAGCTAACAACAAGCTGCTACTTTTAAATCTTTCACTAATTTTATTGGACTCATGAATGGACTGAGCAATCCTCACAGCAGTTCAGTAGTGCTTTAGTGTTTACACTGATCTCATTTATCATAAAAATAATTGAGTTTATGCAAACAAGCAAGGATTATTTATTTTGTAATTTACTGTTCTTTTTTTAAAAAGTCTGTTCTTCCTAAAAGCAAAGTAATTATTTCATTCATAGCATGTCTGTTTCCATTCTAAAAGTTGCGAACTACAACAATTAACTGGCCAATTATTTTAAATCCTCTCTGTGCATCATTTCTAAAGGCAATATGTAAAAGGCATTGTGTAAATATGGTACTCTGGCTGATGCACAAAAACAATGGAGCACTAAAAACAATTTAATATCTTGCTAATGTACGTTGCTAAACAGCACTGCAATACCCTTGATAGCACTGGAATGGACTGCAGCTTAGGCAACTGTAACAAGGGCAGTTGTCTCGTGAAATTGAAAATAGTTGTTTTTCCATGGGGAATGTTACACTGAATCCATATTAAAGTACAAAGGAACAAGCAGAATTTATCAATGGAAGAGTCTGTATTCCTTTGACCTCATGCATGCACTTTTATATGTTAGGCATAGAATTTTAGATACTGCTGGTTGCTACAGATGAGTATGTAGCATTATAGGGCATCAACTAATTTTTAGTAGAACAATGCACAAAATAATCACTGATATTTACTGAGTATGCATGATGACAATATGCCATTCAGATAACGTAGGAGACTGGATGATGAATCCTCATTTAGTAGCCATCATTCAGTAATAAGGTTCAAATAATATGTCAATACCAACAAAGGCAAAATCAGAAGGACGTGAAAGGTTAGCACGAAAGTGAATTTTTTTGCGATGTGATTATTTTATGGTTCTTGAACTGAAAACAGCTGTTAATTGATGAATAACAGCCAATCTGATGTTATACTTAAGGACTAAGCAACACAGAAGATTTGTCCCTTTTTTCTCCAATACAATTTATGAGCTCAGAATTTATGACTCAACAAGCACGCAGTTGCCCACAATCCAGAAAGCGTTCTTCTTCAGTTGACTGGAATGGAATTTCTTATGGTGTTATGTTCTGTGTACTGTGATAATCTTTGACCTAGAACAGTGCTGTTAGGAAAATTTTCAATTTCTCTTTGGCAGTAAGAGGGCAATTAAGATTCCAGATGGTCTTGGGGAAGTGATATACGAAGGAGCTAAAAGGGACTGAATCTTGAAAAGTTGTGTAAAGAACACAGGTCTGCAGCAGAATTGTGAGTTTGTATCAGATGGTCAGATTGAGAACAGTGCATTGTTGATTGCTTGGAAAGGAACTCTAGAAAGCTCTGACAACAAAATAGATGCTGCTGTGTTGATAACCAGATGGAGTATGTTTCAGATTAGTGACTGTGACTTGAAAGCGTTCAGGGCTGAATCAGCTGAATTGGAAAGACTGAAGTTACGTACGTTGTTGCATTTGTGTGGGGAGTGATGCAGGTTCTCACAATTACACAAGGTGTATCACACACTGCTCCCAGAACAATTCACCATGCATTGGATACCTGCTGAAAGATCAGCATTCCTTACATTTAAGCCATTTTTGTGAAGCTACTGTTCACCTGGCAAGTACTGGTAATTTGGCATTGCCCCTCATTAGCAGAGTAATGGCACAGCTGCCATAGAACCACTCTGTCTCTCTACTTGGCCAGCATGGCTGACTGTCCCTCACAGACACAATCCTGTTCTCTCGCCCTAGTCTCTGCTGAACCAGGGGCCACTCACGTTATCTACTCTAAGGTGCATCCCATCTGAAAACTCTTTCTGAATCTCTGATAGTCTTTCCCCAATGCCCAGTGGTCTCTGACATATTGTAGCAGTCCACTAATGAAACATCACATACTGACAAGCAATCAGACAAGTCCAAACATGGGCTGTTATTGACAGCCAATAAAAGAGAACACAAATAAAAGAGAAATACAAGCTGTAGTTAGCCCCCACAATGGGTCATTATCACTGTACCGCAACTCCCAAGATTGAGTTCATTCCTGGAGAACAGCACCATGTCATCTGTTCCACCACAGCCTTGTGGTAACAAATAGCACCAACTTGGCGCTGGTGCCACTGTGGCTAAGTGACCAACACAAAGCTGCCAAAAGGGAGCATCTAATGTGTTCCTACCCCTTCCCATCCAAGAGCCATCTCAACTAATCTAATTTCATTGCATTCATTAGATTAGATTAGATTAGATTCCCTACAGGCCTTTTGCCCAAACAAGTCCACACCAAACCTCCAAAGAGTAACCCACCGAGACCCATTGCCCTACCCTATATTTACCCCCAACTAAAGCACTTAACACTATGGGCAATTTAGCATGGCCAATTCACCTAACCTGCACATCTTTGGACTGTGGGAGGAAACTCACGCAAACACGGGGAGAATGCACAAACAGCTGCCTGAGGGGAGAATTGAACCTGAGGCACTATGCCACATGCTTACATGACATATGATACAACGTTGTTCCCCATTGGTCCACAGCACCTTTGAAAGTTCCACAAATGATCAGGTGCTCTTGACCTCAATTCATCTCACCTTGTTTCTTGCCGGCAGCATCTGCATAACTGAGGTGTCAGTGTTAGTTTGGCTGGCACCAATGGCTATCTGCTTTTGACCAACATTGGACAGGTACATCTGCATGCATGTGTGAAGAAATTTGTGTGTTTGCAAATGAAATGGAGTTTTTTGCTCTTTCAATGTCCTAATAGTCAGCAGTCAAGAATCTCATCCTTTTGTGCATCAATGTGGTACTGATTCTGTCCATTTTTGGTGTAATTTGAAGCATTTTAAGTTGCATTGCACATCTAGAGAGTGGCACGTTATGGCACAGACCACAGGCCTCACCTCATGGTCAAACACCATCCTCCCAGAGCCTCCATGTCCACTTTTGCATCACACTACTTTGGACAGGCCATTTCCATCCATCCTTGTCATGTGGGGACCCACCCCATCAAAGCTTCAGCTCCAACTGTCCTTCCATTCCTGAGCCCTGATATTACACTTTGATGATGCCAACCCTGCTCCTCCCTGGACCCTCCGTGGGGTCACAATGATGGTCACTGCTAAACTCCCACCTCCTGTAACCTACCATGCTCTCAGGGAACTTCCATATTCTACCCCACGTGTACTTTAATTTTGTTCCTGTCATTATCCTTGTTTCCACCTCCAGAAATGCCTCTGCTTTCTGCCTGTACCAAATTTGACTCCCCAAACTCTTTTGACAGTGGTCCTCCTGCTGCCCCTATAGTCCCCCTTGCACCATTCTCAAAGATCAATGGACTCAGCCTGAAGCAGCATTACTCCAGACCTCTGACCGACTTCAAGAGACAGGCCCCAGACATGATTGGCCAGACTCTTACCGCTGTGTTTGCAGCCCCACGACTGATAAGATGAGATTGAGATTGTGAATGCTGCAAGACTGACTTTTGCCCACTCCAAGACTTCATTTGGATAAATCCCTTGACAGTGAGCAGTCACTATGAGCTGAGAATGTGTGTGCATTAACAGCTTGCTAGCAGTAGGTCACCAGAAAGTTTTGCTAAGTTAAATGGCCACTTCCCTGGGTGACTGGCTTTTGTCTGAGCAGAAAGGCTCTCTGCCACACCTAGTTGCATTGGTGGCAACTTAGCTTTGTTTTCTGGTTTCTGTGACCCAAAGACTGGTGTCTTGCCATCAATGATTGCCCTTGCAGTCCCAAAGCTCCTACTGGAGGGGTTATCTGTGTAGGTTCAAATGATTCAACTTGTTTGCGAGAATGTCTCAAGATGGAACTTCTCTCTCATTCCCCATTCAGCCTCAAAACTGGCATTGGAATTGGTCACACCCCCTCGAGGCTGCAAAGTTGTTGGTGCTCTGATTTGTTCAGCAGGTCAGGAGAGATATCACCATTCTTAATTGGCTAGTGCCAGGAAGATCATCTCGGAGATCTTGCTGTGGCTCAGGGAATCACATTGGGCACTGACATGGGCACTTATAATGGCAAGATTCCAGTCCTTGTCAATCTGATGACTGACTGTGGTCAAGTTCCTGGACTGTGTGTGAACTATACACTCACAGGGCGAAAGTGAGGACTGCAGATGCTGGAGATCAGAGTTTAGATTAGAGTGGTGCTGGAAAAGCATAGCAGGTCAGGCAGCATCCGAGGAGCAGGAAAATCGAAGTTTCGTGTAAAAGCCCTTCATCAGGAATGCTCATTCCTGATGAAGGGCTTTTGCCCGAAACATCGATTTTCCTGCTCCTCGGATGCTGCCTGACCTGCTGTGCTTTTCCAGCACCACTCTATACCCTGACAGCGTGACAAGCAGCTTGTTTGTATGTGCATGGAAAAGAGCACATCAATACAGCAGTACTGAGAGCTGTCAGCTCTGATTGAAGTGTTAAATGGCACGAAATGGCAGGCAAGGCAGGAATACTGCAAACATGCAGGTAGGAATCAAATAAAATCCCTGGTTCAATTTATTAGCTGGGGGCCTGTCCCTGTATGTCAATTCTTCCTGCTTCAACCTGTCAATGTTGGTTTCAGGGTGTTGTGTAAATCTAGTCTATGTCTCCTAAATGTCCTACTAGTGAATTAGAGAGGTACCTCAAATGGTCATGGGTAATAGAAAATGTCAGATCCCAATGTTCATGGATGAGGGGTGCTATGGTTGCAGCTCACGATCATCCCTAAGGTGTTGCTTTCTCTTAAGCAACATGGAGATATTTCACAGCAAAGCTGAATTTGCCAGGTACAAAAACAGAAATTGCTGGAAAAGCTGAGCAGGTCTGGCAGTTTCTGTGAAGAGAAATCAGAGTAACTGTTTCAGGTCCAGTGACCCTTCCACAGAACTGCTCAGATCTTGCCAGATACTGGTTGCTGGTTTCCATTTTAAGATTTCCTGAAGTTTGGTTTATTTTGCATGTTTGTTAAGGCACAAAACTCAATATTAATCATGCTTAGCAAAAGATGGCAAGAGATGCTCCTGACTTCCAGAGGGGTCTTGCTGGATTTCTCAGCCAAGTCTGTCACAAAATTCTGCCATTACACTCAGAGCCCTGTCAGATTCTGCTTTATATATCTGTGAGGAACAATGCAAGTTGTTGAACTTATCATTCAAAACAAAGAGGCAATCACTGTTGCTAGACCAAAATTAAACAAAACTTGAAAGAGATGGGAGGAAGAAAAGCAAGAAATTATTGTATGTGTGTGTGTGTAAGAGAGAGAGAGAAAGGATTTGGCAGTATAGTGGAATGACATGCACCTTTTGTCATTTCTCTTTATCTTTGAGTGTCTCTCTTTGTTTCCCTGTATACTTCTTGCTCAACGTCTTGTGTATTATTTCACTCAATTTCTCATTGCAAGGCTCCCTATGAGAGGGCTTCCTGGAGATACTCCCAGAAGTGTGAACATTTGTGCATTGGGCTGCTTCCTACCATCCAGTTTTGCCGAGTTAAATGGCCACTTCCTTGGGTGACTGACTTTTGTCTGAGCAGAAAGGCTGTCTGCCATAACCATTTGTATTTGGGTGGCATCCTAGCTTTGTTTACCGGTTTCTGTGACACAATGACTGGTGCTGGAGGGGTTATCTGCATAGGTTCAAATGATTTAATTTACCTGCAAGAATGTCTCAACCTGGAAGTGCCATCTCCTTCTCCTGCAGCCTCAAAACTGGCTGCAAGGAATTGGTTGCGCTTACAAGGCTACAAAACTGCTGGTGCTTTGGTTCAGCAGGTCAGGAGAGATCCCACCATCCTTAATTGGTTAGTACCAGGCAGATCACCTAGAAGATCCTGCTGATTAGGGATGGGCTTGGGAACATTACTGGGTACTGCCATCAGAATTTGTGGTAGGAAGATTCCAGTCAGTGACTTTATCAGTCTCCCTCTCCAGCTGGAAGAAACAGTTTAAATAAAACAGTAGTACTTGAAAACAAATGTACTGGTCATATCTGCGCTCCTTTTTAAAGCATACAAGTTGAGTTGGAACAGTGTATATCTTTTGCAACAAGAACAGAAAGTTATGGAGAAACTCAGCAGGTCTGGCAGCATCTGTGGAGAGAAATAGAGTTAAAGTTTTCAGTCCAATGACCCTTCTTCAGAACTGGATTCGAAATGCTAATTGTTTTCTCTTCATAGATGCTGCTGATTATCTCCAGCAATTTCTGTTTCTGTTCCAGATTTCCAGCATTATATTCCAGCATTCGTTCTTATATTTTATTATCGTTTGCAAGTTTTATTGGTGTTTTCTTCTGGGTCTGTGTTTGTGTCGGTTATCATCCTCTCTGTGTGTCTTTGTCCATCTCCCTCTGTGTTTTTATCCGTTTTCTCTCTCTCTCCATGTATGTCTCCCATTGTGTATTTGTCTTTCAATTTCAGTTTTGATCATGTTTCTTTTTCATGTCTTTTCTGCATCTCTGAATTAGCGGGATTTCAAATTCTCCATCTGTTAATGCAAATTTCATCGTTTCCATTTTCTCACCTTCATTAATTTAAAATCTGAGCTAAACTCTTTGTCATTTCCTTGACCAGGGCTTTGGTTCATTCATTCATTCATTCTCTCATTGTGATGTTCTCTTTCTTTTTCTCTCTCTGGAATTCAGATCTAATCCCATCCACCTGAGGGCTTACCTGCTGGTCAAACTTGGTCTATGGGTTGGCCAGTTTCCTTCCTTTCTCACAATTGGATGACACTACCTGCTCTTGCCACAGATTACCAATGCTTTCAAATGGAACCCCAAATCAAATATGATTTGAGATTAGATTCCCGATAGTGTGGAAACAGGCCCTTCGGCCCAACCAATCCACACTGACCCTTCGAAGAGTAACCCATCCAGACCCATTTCCCTCCGACTAATGCACCTAACACTATGGGCAATGCGTTCGCACCCAGGTCACGATGTTCCGCCTTCAGACCTTGCGGCGATACCTTTACGTCGAGCCTCCTCCTAGGTGGTGCGCCCTGGTGATGTATTTTTTCTGCCAGGTGCGTAACCTCAACTACGACACGCAGCTCCTGTTCGTTGACTGTGACGGTTTGGAGGTCGCCCTGCCTGTCTTTTACCAGGACCTGATCACTGTCTGGAACATGGTCGAATCGCGTCGCGCCTACCCTCCGGCTGGAGTAGCGGCTGTCGTCAGGGAGCCGTTGCTCAGGAATCTGCACCTCCGTACTCGCGGTTTCGAGTGGCTGTCGGAGGGGAGGGCCGCGGCGGCGAGGGTGACCAGGGTCGGGGACGTGCTGGGTGCCGGGGGCCTGGGCTGGACGCTGCCGCAGGACATAGCAGGCAGGGCAGCGGTAGACGTCCAGTACGTGGCCACTGCCATCCGACGCCTTAAAACGGCGGTGCTCGGACCCGACGTAGTGCACCAGTTGGAGGACGCTCAGGTGTGCAGTGGGATCCCGTCCGCGCTCACCTCAGCCCAAATGGAATTTCACATTGGCCCCAAGGTCCCGTACTTCCCGCGGGAGCCTGTGCCACACAACCTGAGCCGCCTCCGGAATTTTAGTTTTGTCCCTTTTAAGGACATAAAACGGTGGACCTGTATTGACTGCTGCTGCACACCGTCCACCTCTTCTCCCTCATCCACCGCCCAGACACACCATTGCGTACCCATTTGCCACCGGGCAGTGGGGTTCCCCAGTGGAGGGCTCTCTACGCAGGAATCCTCCCCCTTTCTCTCGGGGATCTGGGGTGGAGGGTGCTGCACGCAGCAGTCCCCTGCAAACGCAGATTGCGGTGGTTCACGGACTCCCAGCCCAACTGCTTGTTCTGTGGCGCTGTGGAGTCCGTGGACCATGTGTATATTGGTTGTGGGCGTTTGCACTCCCTTTTTTAAATTTCTTAAAAACCTCCTTCTCTGTTTTTGGTTGCACTTCAGTCCCAGGCACCCGGTACGGAGGAGGGAGGGCAGGTCTGAGGACCCCCTCGTGGGTCTGTTCCTGGGCTTGGCCAAACTGGCCATAAACAGGTCCAGGTAGTGGGGCTTGGAGGGAGTCGTTAGGGCCGACTGCCTGCCCCTCTTCCGCGGTTACATTAGAGCCCGGGTGTCGCCGGAGAAGGAGCACGCGGTGTCTACCAACACCCTGGAGTTGTTCAGGGAGATGTGGGCACCGCAGGGAGTGGAGTGCATTATTTCCCGTCCAATTCTATTTTGATTTAATCCCTGCCCTCCCCTTCACTGTTTGATCACACAGCATTGCCCTTTGATGTGAAGGGCACTGCTTGTCACAGGCCACTTGGATGTTTCCTTTCTTCCTGGTGGTGGAAACTGAATAAAGATTCATGCACCTTGTGTCTTTTACTGTGTCTCACACCCGCATATACCACATTGGTGCTGGGAAATAAATAAGCACTACCGCAGTTAGGCGGTAGTGTGGGGGTAATAAAAAGGAAAAAAACAGAAAAAAAGAAGAGGAGTATCAGAGATTCTGTTCACTCTGAAAAAAAACACTACGGGCAATTTAGCATGGCCAATTCACCTAACCTGCACATCTTTGGACTGTGGAAGGGAACCATAGCACCTGGAGGAAACCCACGCAGACACGGGGAGAATGTGCAAACTCCACACAGACATTCACCCGAGGCTGGAATCAAACCTGGGACCTTGGTGCTGTGAGGCAGCAGTGCTAACCACTGGCCATGCACATTAAGTGGGCAGTGAAGCTACTATGCTGGTGACACACCCATTTCCATAAGACCATCAGACATAGGAGCGGAAGTAAGGCCATTCAGCCCATCGAGTCCACTCCGCCATTCAATCATGGCTGATGGGCTTTCAACTCCACTTACCCGCATTCTCTCCGTAGCCCTTAATTCCTTGTGACATCAAGAATTTATCAATCTCTGCCTTGAAGACATTTAGCGTCCCGGCCTCCACTGCACTCTGCGGCAATGAATTCCACAGGCCCACCACTCTTTGGCTGAAGAAATGTCTCCGCATTTCTGTTCTGAATTTACCCCCTCTAATTCTAAGGCTGTATCCACAGGTCCTAGTCTCCTCGCCTAACGGAAACAATTTCCTAGCGTCCACCCTCTCCAAGCCATGTATTATCTTGTAAGTTTCTATTAGATCTCCCCTTTAGCTTCTAAACTCCAATGAATACAATCCCAGGATCCTCAGCTGTTCCTCGTACGTTAGACCTACCATTCCAGGGATCATCCGTGTGAATCTCCGCTGGACACGCTCCAGTGCCAGTATGTCCTTCCTGAGGTGTGGGGACCAAAACTGGACACAGTACTCCAAATGGGGCCTAACCAGAGCTTTATACAATCTCAGTAGCACAACGGTGCTTTTATATTCCAACCCTTTTGAGATAAATGACAACATCGCATTTGCTCTCTTAATCACGGACTCAACCTGCATGTTTACCTTAAGAGAATCCTTGACGAGTACTCCCAGATCCCTCTGTACTTTGGCTTTATGAATTTTCTCACCATTTAGAAAGTAGTCCATGCTTCTATTCTTTTTTCCAAAATGCAAGACCTCGCATTTGCTCACATTGAATTCCATCAGCCATTTCCTGGACCACTCTCCCAAACTGTCTAGATTCTTCTGCAGCCTCCCCACTTCCTCAGTACTACCTGATGAAAGTTGAAATCCTCTTGCTGGATAATTTTGAACCTGTTTTACTGCAATGAACAATATTAACTTGTATTTGTATATTTATCCATCACATACTAATAAAATCCCAAGGGAAAAACCAATGTCACTTAATGACATTAATTAAATATAACCAATTTCTAAATCCTTTCTGTCTCTAAATTGGCAGATTGCTTGATCAACATCCAGCACTGAACAAGAAAAACATTCCACCAACTAAACAGGGTTTAGACTAGAAACGGAAATGTGCTGCTGGTAAAGTGCAGCAGGTCAGACAGCATCCAAGGAACAGGAGAATCGATGTTTCGGGCATAAGCCCTTCTTCAGGAATGAGGAAAGTGTGCCCAGCAGGCTAAGATAAAAGGTAGGGAGAAAGGACTTGGGGGAGGGGCATTGGAAATGCGATAGGTGGAAGGAAGTCAAGGTGAGGGTGATAGGCCAGAATGGGGTGGGGGCGGAGAGGTCAGAAAGAAGATTGCAGGTTAGGAAGGCAGTGCTGAGTTCGGGGGATTTGACTGAAACAAGGTGGGGGGAGGGGAAATGAGGAAACTGGAGAAATCTGAGTTCATCTCTTGTGGTTGGAGGGTTCCTAGGCGGAAGAAAAGGCGCTCTTCCTCCAACCGTCGTGTTGCTATGATCTGGCGATGGAGGAGTCCAGGGACCTGCATGTCCTTGGGAGGGGGAGTTGAAGTGTTGAGCCACGGGGTGGTTGGGTTGGTTGGTCCGGGTGTCCCAGAAGTGTTCTCTGAAACGTTCCGCAAGTAGGCGGCCTGTCTCCCCAATATAGAGGAGACCACATCGGGTGCAGCGGATGCAATAGATGATGTGTGTGGAGGTGCAGGTGAATTTGTGGCGGATATGGAAGTATCCCTTGGGGCCTTGGAGGGAAGTAAGGGGGGAGATGTGGGCGCAAGTTTTGCATTTCTTGCGGTTGCAGGGGAAGGTGCCGGGAGTGGAGGCTGGGTTGGTGGGGGGTGTGGACCTGACGAGGGAGTCACGGAGGGAGTGGTCTTTTCAGAACGCTGATAGGGGAGGGGAGGGAAATATATCCCTGGTGTGGGGTCCGTTTGGAGGTGGCGGAAATGACGGCGGATGATCCACTGTACATGGAGGTTGGTGGGGTGGTAGGTGAGGACCAGTAGGGTTCTGTCCTGGTGGTGGTTGGAGGGGCGGGGCTCAAGGGCAGAGGAGCGGGAAGTGGAAGAGATGCGGTGGAGGGCATCGTTGATCACGTCTGGGGGGAAATTGCGGTCCTTGAAGAAGGAGGCCATCTGGGTTGTACGGATTTGGAACTGGTCCTCCTGGGAGCAGATGCGGTGGAGACGAAGGAATTGGGAATATGGGATGGCGTTTTTACAGGGGGCAGGGTGGGAGGAGGTGTAGTCTAGGTAGCTGTGGGAGTCGGTCGGTTTATAGTAAATGTCCGTGTTGATTCGGTCGCCCGAGATAGAAATGGAAAGGTCTAGGAAGGGGAGGGAGGAGTCTGAGATGGTCCAGGTGAATTTGACGTCGGGGTGGAAGGTGTTGGTAAAGTGGATGAACTGTTCAACTTCCTCATGGGAGCACGAGGCAGCGCCGATACAGTCATTGATGTAGTGGAGGAAAAGGTGGGAGGTGGTGCCAGTGTAGCTGCTAAATTGGGGAGACAGGCCACCTACTTGCGGAACGGTTCAGAGGTGGCCTCCTCTATATTGGGGAGACAGGCCACCTACTTGCGGAACGGTTCAGAGGTGGCCTCCTCTATATTGGGGAGACAGGCCGCCTACTTGCGGAACGGTTCAGAGGTGGCCTCCTCTATATTGGGGAGACAGGCCGCCTACTTGCGGAACGGTTCAGAGAACACCTCTGGGACACCCGGACCAACCAACCCAACCACCCCGTGGCTCAACACTTCAACTCCCCCTCCCACTCCACCAAGGACATGCAGGTCCTTGGACTCCTCCATTGCCAGACCATAGCAACACGACGGTTGGAGGAAGAGCGCCTCATCTTCCGCCTAGTAACCCTCCAACCACAAGGGATGAACTCAGATTTCTCCAGTTTCCTCATTTCCCCTCCCCCCACCTTGTTTCAGTCAAATCCCCCGAACTCAGCACTGCCTTCCTAACCTGCAATCTTCTTTCTGACCTCTCCGCCCCCACCCCACTCCAGTCTATCACCCTCACCTTGACTTCCTTCCACCTATCGCATTTCCAACGCCCGTCCCCCAAGTCCTTCCTCCCTACCTTTTATCTTAGCCTGCTGGGGACACTTTCCTCATTCCTGAAGAAGGGCTTATGCCCGAAACGTCGATTCTCCTGTTCCTTGGATGCTGCCTGACCTGCTGCGCTTTTCTTGCAACACATTTTCAGCTCTGATCTCCAGCATCTGCAGTCCTCACTTTCTCCTTTAGACTAGAACCACTAACTTCAGTTCCCACCACAATCTTCAGTTCATCGACACTAACTATGTTCCTCTCTGTGGCAACTATCTTGAGGCTGATCTAAATCAAATATTACAACAGTGGACTGTCAAATTTTGACTTTCACTATTTGATTGTTATACTGAGATCTTTCATGAGTTATACTGATTTCTAAAAAGGAAGAACATGAAACTAAAATAACTTCAGTGACTACCAACTGTGGCAAGCTTTTTGAGACCCATGTAGAATAAATGAGACCAACTGCACTGAAATCACCAACTGATCTGAAAAAAAAACAAAATCTAGTCAGCTGAGTCAGCATTTGAATCTCTTGTTTTGATTCACATTGACAAAATAATTGCATGTAGTGAGTGATGTCATCCAATTAGTCAGCTTGGAAAGACCATGCAGCTAGACTCTGGAATAAATATTGAACAATATTTTAAGAGTTACATTTGAGCAGCAGAGAAAAAAGCAGAAGGAGAAATGACTATCAAAGGTGGCCACACCATCAGAGCTTGCTAGCCAGGGCCCAAGGAGCAACATGGGTCAGTGCATTGTAACATGTGAAAAGGAATGCTCGGCACTGCAGGAAAAATGTCAATGACCTTCTGCAATCCGCAAAGGCAACCTTCTCTCTGCTATGTCATACCAATAGGGCCATCAGTCACTCAAACTCTGCCACTGTATATGCAGCTCATCAAAGCTCAAGACTGCAGTTTCAGTACCACATGCATTATGCGCACTCACTGACTCTCATTTACTTGATCTTCTCAAACTAATAACCCTTCCTTATATTTGCATTTTCTACTTGCTCAATCTTAGCACCTCTGCTGTTCATGCATCACATTGTAAGCTGTTGTTCCATCCATATCCATCAGAATCAATCCCTTCTTTTAATTCAATGCAGAAAAAAAAGATTTGCTGTCTGGATTATGTCTCAACAGTACCCGACTGACCTACCTGTTATCCCTGAGCTTCTTGTACTTGACCTGCAGGACTGACTGTAGCCCACTTCCCTCGACTGCAAGGTCATGGATCTTTTATGGCTACAAATGTTGACTGATTGTGGTCAATCCCTGATTGACTATAATCTCTCTTCACTTCACTAAGACTCCACTATTCACCTTAGACTTCCACACATCACCATTCACTTGAAGCCTATCCGAATGTTCGCTGCTTAAACTGCTGGCTCCTGCTGTAGCTATGTCATTATACTGTCACATGTCCACACACCTCTCTGACAGATAAATTTTCTATTCAATGCTCACTACCAATGAAGCTATCTGCCTCTCCCTCTGACTTAAAAAAAATAAGTTGCAAAAGGTGGCAGCCCTCAACGTTCAAGATTTTGTGTCCTAAGAAAATACTGTGACATACGGAGAAAAAAACTAGGAGCCAAGGAATGTGCAGTGTTTACTTTAGCAAGAAATCATGTTGTGCAGGTTCACAGTTGATCATATGCACAATGTGACCTGACAGAAGAATGAAAGTTGTAGGTGTCATTGAGCTCCAATGGAAAGTGTTGAATTGGTGACTGACTTGGTGCAAAAGGTGGCATGATGGCATGGGTAAGGCTGGGGACTTGCCACAGCTGAATGGGTGGCTGAAGGTTTGAGGAAGATGATGGCCATGGAATCTGCAGAGGTGTTGTGCAAAAGAAACAGCTGCATGATGGCTGGTACAAGCATTTGGCAATCTGAGGGGGCCTGATACTCATTCTGTTTTACCTGTTGGGTTTTTGTGCATTTAGATTCTTGATGGAAAAGAGAAAAATTAAAAGTGGGATCAAAATAGTTGGGTTGGAGTTTTAATGAGAATCATAAGTGTGGAAATAAAGCTGCCACCATTCAAGAAGTCTAGATTCTGAAATCCCTACTTAAGGCTTGACTGGAAAATCTTGTAAGTTTTTAATCAACTGATACTGGATATAAACTGATATAACTGATATATAAAATCTGATATTTTCATTCTATTCAGTCATCTTACTTTTCATTGCATCATTTTATCATGCCAAAGGTACAATATTAACAAAAGGTTTTGTTGCTAATAAATAGTCAAAACTTCCAAGATGTGATAGTAATGCAATTTTAAAATGGGTAAGAAGCGAACATATTTAGCAAATCCAAATTGTCTAAGTTGTATTTTGAATGAACTATTCTAACAATGAAACTACTGTTTTAAGTTGGTCTGTTTCTGAAGCTTTTTAATGTTACACACATATTGCAAAATTATTATGACAATATTAGTAAGTGGCAATAGCTACCATAAGTTTCATCAGCTGTGCATATGTATGTAAGATTTTATAGGCACTATATAATTTGAAATAGGATACCTCAGTTGAAAACTTGTTCAACCAGGTATAGTCTCCCTTGACACATGATCGCTGAACTGCTAGCCAGATGTCCTCAAAGCATCCCTGAAGGGATCAAATATCCCTCTTGACTCATAGGAGTCCCTGGTTTGTGCCCAATATAAATTGAGAAGGTTCAATTTGCAAGACAATGACTGAGAGACTTGATCCAGAACAAATGGAGGTAACACCATGATATTGGAGAGAGCGTGCAAATCTTCAATTAACCTGATTTCCAAACTTCAGATCTGCAAGTGCCATGGTCTGAAGGTTATGAATTGGACATATCAACCATCTCAGGACACGTTCAACCCAAGTGAAAGCAAGACACCCTTGATCTCAAGGGATTGCCTAAGAAGGAAGAAAGGAAAGGCTGCAGTTTGTTTTCTGTCAAGGATAGCACTTGTGTGTTACGACCCATCACAAAATCACTGACCATCATTCAGTATCAGGTATGGCCTTCTAGATTTTCTTTTCAAGTTTCAGAATATGTAACAAATCAGAGGTCCTGGAGATTGTGCCAGTCATCTGGAACTAAGGTAACAGTGGCTTACTTTTCTGTAGGTGATTTTGAACAATATCCAGCCGTCTGGATAGTTGACCTGCTGTGTAAAGGGAAAGTGTCTTTGATGAGAAAATGGAAAGTTGAGGTCACACATATTTGAATTTAAAATTAATTATTAAAGGTTCTTTTAAGGTTGTGTGGAGCAAGTACAGCTTAAAATGGATTTGGGTAGACAGCTCTGAACAGTTGCCATAGCAACCAAGCTTGCTGTATTTTTCTTTGACCTTTTTAATTTGACAAAAGGATAAGTGGCACATTGACGTGATCATGTTTCTAAATATATACTGGAAGAAAAAGAAGTCACTGATGACATCAAATAGATGGAGTTGAAGAAACAGAAGAGCCATTCTGCTTGATACAACACAGGAAGCAGTTCAACAATATAAACAGGACAGGATCAGTGAGCACAATGGCACCTATTGTGACACCTTCAACCACCTCCTGATGTACACTTCACATCAAGCTCCTCACTCTGCCATATCAAGCCTACTCCAATACATTTCTCACACCAATTTACGTAAATAACTAACCTGTTGTGGCTATGCCCTTGCACACATTCCCTTCTATCAATCAACTACTGACACTCATCCCATGATTATATAATGCTATTCCTCTCTCTCATAGTTCAATTGCTCTGCAGTCAGCATTCAAAACATGCCATGCCTCTTACTCATAAGTCATTTCTTTTCCTCATTACAGGAGAAGGTAACACATCACAAACAGAACAAACAGAGAACTGGAAGTAGCCCTCATTCCACAACTAACAAGAGCAGAAGAGGACTTGCCAGAAATCAATGAAGCCTTGGCATTCTGACCAATGGAGATTAAGGCCTTCCAGCTACCAGTTTCAAGTGACAGAATTAAATATCAGGCAAACAACTGTATTACCGTGGACTTAATGTTAACAGCAGATCAAATGTGGCCGTTATGACAAAGCTAAACATTCTTACCTTTGCCCACCTCATTGATGTCTTTTTAAAAATGTATTCATGGGATATAGGCTTTGCTGGCTGGACCATCCTTAATTGCCCTTCAGAAATTGGTGGTGAGCTGCCTTCTATTGTCTCCCAAAGCCTGCAGGTGGTGGTGCGGGTTACAGACAAGTTCTCGTCTCCTCAGAGAAGTTACATAGCTCATGTAGATCTGGCATAAATTTAGACACTCAGTTCAGTGGGATCTGAAAGGTAGATAATTAGATTTCCGCCTGATGAATCACACTTCATAAGTGCACAAGAACAGTTGTTAAGAAAAGGACAGTATTTTGACATAATTAATCCTGTTAGGCTGAACTGTCTGTTCCTGTGCTGTACCTACAATGTAACTTATTTGCAACAGAGGTACAGTGTGTAGTGTTCTTTAATAAAGATAGTATATTGAAATTTTGATATAATACAATTGATTTTCCTGCACTGAAGCCTCATGAATGCCTGAATAATTCGACTGGAATTGGATAGGCGCCCAACCCTCGACTAGCAGCCATGTTTTTAGTGGCTCCAACTAGGTAAAGGATTGAAAAGCACAAAGTTTTGTTTTATATATGATGTAATACATATGTTTTATATATGTCTAACTTTCCATTATCAAGTTATGTGCAAGTTTCTTGTTTATAAATAGAAAGTTTCCAATAAGTAAAGGACATTTCAAGTGCTCTGATACCAATAAATGATTTGTGAGGCAGAGCTTTTTAGACAGATAGCTACAACAAAAGCAAAATCCTGGGCATAACTGAAATAAAAACACAAAATGCCGGAAATATGCAGCAGGTCAGGCATAATCTATGGAGAGAGTAAAACAAAGCTAGTGTTTTAGGTGAAAGACCTTTTTACAGACACTTAACAACTTCATTTTGCTGCTAATCTATTCATTAATTATACAGAGAGTTTGTGATTCCCATTTTTAGCTATTAGAATCATAGAATTTTACTGTATAGAAGGACTCCAGTCATACTGGCTCCCGAAAGAGCTACCCAGTTAGCCCCATTCTTCAGTCATATATCTGTAGCCTCCTAAATTAATCACGTTCAAATATATATCTAGCTCTCTTTTGAAACTTCCTTTGAAATCCACTTCCACCATTCTAGCAGGCAGGACATTCCTGAGTAAAGAGGTTTTTTGTCATCTCATTCCTAGCTCTCTTGCTGTTAATCGTGAAATTGTAACACCTAATTACCGACATACCAACTAGTGGAAGTAAAATATCCTTCTTTACTCTGTGTCAAAATTATTCATAGTTTTGAACATCTCAATAAGGTCACCTGTTAATCTTCTCAGTTCCAAGAAGAATAATCCCAATACCTCCAATCTTTCCTTGGATCTAAAATCCCCCAGTCCTGGTATCATTCTAGTGAATCTCCTTTGAACTCTCTCCAGGGTTTTAACATCCTTCCTTAAACAAGGTGTCCAGAAATGAGCACAACACTCTAAAGGTAGTCTGACCAATGATTTGTAGAGTAATAGCATAATTTCCTTGTTTTTATGCTGAATGTCTCTATTCATAAACTCAAGCACCCTATAAGTCCACTTAACAACTGTTTCAGCTAACTGGCCACTTTCAGAGGGACCTCCAAGGTCAATGTCATTCTGAGATTGCTCAGCATCATTCTCACAATTCACTACTTTCCCTACCTCAGTATCATCTGCAAATTTGCATGTTTTACCATCAATACCCGTTTGCAAGTTATTTATATATAAAAAAAGCAAGGATCCTAACACTGATCCCTGGGAAACAGTGCTTTCAACTGATCTTCAGTCTGAGAAATGCTGATGTATACTTCCCCTCTGTATCCTGTGTTTTAGCGAACTTCTAAACTATGCTGCAAGGGACCCATCAATCCCAAATTTCTAATTTGATAACCAATTTGCCATGTAACAATGTATCAAATGTTTTGTAAAGGTCTAAGTATATACCATCGACAATACCACCCTTATTCATTGCTTATGCCACCTTGTCAATTAAATTGGGCAAGCAATGGCCTTGTGTTATCATCACCAGACTATTAATCTGGGTTGGAAACTCGCCATGGCAGATGGGGGAATTTAAATTCAAATAAAAAATCTGGAATTAAGAATCAACTGATTAGCATGAAACCGGCGGCATGGTGGTTCAGTGGTTAGCACTGCTGCCTCACAGCACCAGGATCCCAGGTTCGCTTCCAGCCTTGGGTGACTATCTGTGTGGAGTTTGCACATTCTCCCTGTGTCTGCGTGGGTTTCCTTTGGGTGCTCTGGTTTCTTCCCACAGTCCAAAACATGTGCAGGACAGATAGATTGGCCATACTAAATTGCCCATAGTGTTAGGTGCATTAGTCAGAGGGAAATGGGTCTGGGTGGGTAACTCTTCGAAGATTCGGTGTGGACTTGTTGGAGCGAAGGGCCTGTTTCCACATTGTAAGTAATCTAATCTAATCATTGTCGATTGTTAGGAAAAAACCATCCGGTTTACTAGTATTCTTCAGGGAATGAAATCTGCCATCTTCATCTGGGGTTCTGGCCTACACGTGACTCCAGACCCGCAGCAATGTAGTTGACTCTCAACCGCCCTCTGAGATGGCCCAGCAAGCCATTCAGTTGTACCAATCATCACAAAGTCTCAAAGAAATGAAACTAGATGGATCTGGCATCGATCATGGCATCAGCATAGGTAACTGCAGAAACAGCCCTGTAGAGCCTGCAGCGTCCTCCTTACTAACATCTGGGGGCTAATGCCAAAATTGGAAAAGTCTCATAGATTAGTTAAGCAACAGCCTGGCATAGTCATACTCATGAATCATACCTTACAAACAATGTTCCAGACACCACTATCACCATTCCTGGATATGCCCACTCCTACTGGCAGGACAGACCTGGCAGACGAGGCAGCATAGTGGTATACAGAGGGTAGGGAGTTGCCCTGGGAGTCATCAGTGTTGATTCCTGACCCCATGAACTCTTGTGCCTTCAGGTCAAACCTGGGCAAGGAAACCTCCTGCTGATTACCAAGTCCCATCCTCCCTTAGTTGATGAATCAGTACTCCTTGAACAACACTTAGAGGAAGCACTGAGGATGGGAAGGGCACAAAATGTACTCTGGGTGGGGAATTTCAATGTCCACCACCAAGAGTAGCTCGGCTGCAGTATCACAGATTGAGCTGGTTCGGTCCTAAAGGACATAGCTGCTACGTTGGGTCTGCAGCAGGTGGTGAGGGAGCCAATAAGAGGGAAAAACATACTTGACCTCATCCTTATCAATCTGCCAGCTACAGATGCATATGTCCATGACAATATCAGTAAGAGTGACCACCACATAGTCCGTGTGGAGACGATGTCCTGCCTTCACATTGAGAATGACCTCCATCGTGTTGTGTGGCATTATCACCATATTAAATGGAATAGACTTTGAACAGATTTAGCAACTCAAGACTCAGCATGCATGAGTTGCTGTGGGCCATCAAAAAAAGCAAAACAGTACTCCAGCACAATCTATAACCACATGGCCCAGCATAGCCCCCACCCAACCATTCCTATCAAGCCAGGGGATTAATCCTAGTCCAATGGAAAGTGCAAAAGAGCCACACCGAAGAGGAAGTGTCAACTTGATGAAGCCACCAAACAGGACTACTTGCATGCCAAACAGCATAAGCAGCAAGTGATAGACAGAGCTAAGTGATCCCACAACCAATAGATCTAAGCTCTGCAGTCCTGCCACATTCAGTCATGAATGGTGGTGGACAATTAAACAACTCACTGGAGGAGGCGGCTCTACAAATATCCTTATCCTCGATGGTGGAAGAGCCCAGCACATCAGTGAAAAAGACAAGGCTGAAGCTTTCTCAGCAATCTTCAGCCAGAAGTACCAAGTGGATGATCCACTTCGGCCTCCTCCAGTGATCCCCTGCATTACAGATACCAGTCTTCAGTCAATTCGATTCACTCCATGTGATATCAACAAATGGTTGGAGACACAGGATACTGCAAAGTCTATGGACCCTGTCAATATTCTGGCAATAGTACTGAAGGCTTGTGCTCTAGAACTTGCTGCTCCCCTAGCCAAGCTGTTCCAGTGCAGTTACAACACTGGCATCTATCCAACAATGTGGAAAATTGCCTAACTGTGTCCTGCATATAAAAAACAGGATAAATCTAACTTGGCCAGTTACTGTCCCATCAGTCTAATCTTGGTCATCAGTAAAATGATGGAAGGTGTCATCAACGATGCTATCAAGCAGCACCTACTCAACAATAACCTGCTCAGTGATGTCCAGTTTGAGTTCTGCCAGATCCACTCAGTTCCTGACCTCATTACAACCTGGTTCAAACCTGGGCAAAGCACCTGATTTCCAGAGGTGAGGTAAGAGTGACTCACCTTCAGATCAAGACTACATATGATCAAGTGTGGCATCAATGAACCCTAGAAAACTGGATTCAATGGCTATCAGTGGCAAGCTCTCCGCTGGTTGGAGTCATACCTGACAGAAAGATGGTTGTGGTTGTTCGAGGTCGGCCATTTCAGTTCCAGGATATCTCTGCAGGAGTTCTTCAGGGTAGTGTCCAAGGCTCAACCATCTTCAGCTCCTTCATCAATGACTGTCCCTCCTCCATAAGGTCAGCGGTAGCAATGTTCGCCGATGATTGCACAATGTTCAGCACCATTCGTGACTCCTCAGAAACTGAAGCACACCATGGCCAAATACACCAAGATCTGGACAATATTAGGCTTGGGCTGACAAGTGGCAAGTGACATGCATGCCATACAAATGCTAGACTATGAACATCATGAATAAGATATAATAAGAGATAACAACCACTGCCACTTTGTATTCAAACTGTGTTACCATCACTGATTCCCCAACTATCAACATCTTGGGGGTTATCATTGACCGGACCCACAAACATTTCCATCTAGAAAGACAAGAGCAGCAGATATATGGGAATGCCACCACCTTCAAGTTTCCATCCCAGCTACTCACCATCCTGACTTGGAAATATATCACTGTTCTTTCACTAACGCTGGGTCAAAATCCAGGAATTCCCTCCCTAATGGCATTATGGGTCAACCCACTGCAAATGGACTGCAGTTCAAGATGCAGCTCACTACCACCTTCTCAAGGGCAACTATGAACAGGCAATAACTACTGGCCAGCCAGCGACGCCCGCATCCCACAAAGGAATTTTTAAAAATTGTTTGCAGTCTGCCAGGAGCTTTAGAAGAGCAGAAGAATGTAGTTAATAGGAGCATCCATTCATCAGATTTCTGCAAAGAAGCTTTCAAAGAACTGCAGTCTCTCAGTTAAATCACTGTGGTGTGTTATCAGCAGCCAACATTGTGAATGTGTGAACTTCATCTCAATGTCATTTTGCCAAATTAAAGGAACCTAATGTGCTAGACAAAGACCATTTCCAACAACAGACAGCAACAACCAGCTTTTGGAATTCAATGACATTACCATTGCTAAATCTCACAGCACCAATATTCTGTAGGTTATCATTGAGCAGAAATTTAGCATGTTTCACAGCATATAGGTCAATCCAGCCTTTAAAATAATCTCCTTCTTTGACAGCAAAGTGCATAGTTTGGCTTATACAGTCTATATAAGCTGGATCTCCCATCTTCTAATTTTAGCATGTTTAGGGGTACAATCCTAGTCGGAAATGCCCTTCATTTCTCAACTCAGAAATATGTTGGTGAGTTTTGAAAAGATTTGTAGCTCAGGTTGAGGTTCTGGATGTAGGTTTGCTCGCTGAGCTGGAAGGTTCACTTTCAGACGTTTCGTCACCATACTAGGTAACATTATCAGTGAGCCTCCGGATAAAGCACCGGTAGTATGGCCCGTTTTCTATTTAAGTGTTTGGGTTTCCTTGGGTTGATGATGTCATTTCCTGTGGTGACGACATTTCTTATTTTTTTCCTCGGGGTAAATGGGATCCAAATCAAAGAGTTTGTTGATAGAGTTCCGGTTGGATTGCCATGCTTCTAGGAATTCTTGTGTGTGTCTCTGCTTGGCTTGCTCTGGGACAGATCTGTTGTCCCAGTCGAAGTGGTGTCCTTCCTCATCCGTATGTAAGGATACCAATGAGAGTGGGTCATGTCGCTTTGTAGCTAGTTGATGTTCATGTATCCTGGTGGCTAGTTTTCTGTCTGTTTGTCAAATGTAGTGTTTGTTACAGGTACTTTGTAAATGACATTAGTTTTGCTTCTTGTCTGTATAGGTCTTTCAAATTCATTAGCTGCTATTTTCGTGTGTTGGTGGGTTTGTGGGCTACCATGATGCCAAGAGGTCTGAGTAGTCTGGCAGTCATTTCTGATTTGTCTTTGATGTAGGGGAGAGTGGCTAGGGTTTCTAGATGTGTTTTGTCTCCTTCTTTGGTTTTGTTGCTGAGAAATGCAATATGTGTCCATATGCTTAAGTGGACAAAATAAAACTTTGAATCCAGCAAAGATTTCAGCACAAATATAAATTGACACAGCCAGCTCATGAAATGAATCTATCTCATACTATTGAAGAAAACCAGGATCACCCAGTGTGTGCCAAAAGATCTCTGTCAAAATGACCAGATTCCAATAATTCATCATATCACATTAGCAGCATAAATAAATACCAAATAGAAGAGAGAAAAGTCAATGGTTGTAGAGGCATTATTATGAAACTGAAAGTGCCATATCTGATCCACAGTGTGATGCTTAAAGTGATACCATAACCAAAGTAACTCAGGTTGAATTTGACATTGGATGAGGAACTTGATTATTTTAAAATATTATCATTTTGCTTCAAACTATCCTTGCTGAATTATTTAATTAAATAAAAGATGAAGTGCTAATTTAAACCACATTTCAATCTGGTGACCACCTACACCAATGCCAACACCAAAGGGTCACATTTAATAGTCCACCTATAAATCAACTCTCAATTTTGGAAGGATCTTTCAAAGCTTCAAAGGTTAACTATGATCTATTTGACAGTCTGTATACTGTGCAGTTTCAAACAGGCACCCAGTGATAGCTATTTAGACTGCATAAAAAAATGCACTTGCAGCAAGTTACCAGGGTTATATTTTATGCAACTTCCAAAACCATCATCTGTACCACATTGAAGGACAAGGGCAGCAGACACACAAGTCACCAGCAAATATACATTCTCCTCAAAGCCATCCGACCATCATGAATTGGAACCACAATTCTTCACAGTTAGTGGGTGCAAATTCCTGGAACTCTCTTCCCCACTGTGGACATACTGACACCATGTGAAGTGCAGTCATACAAGAAGGTGGTACACTATCATTTTCTCAAGGGCAATTAGGGATGAGTAAAAAATATTGACCTTGCCAATAATGTTCATAACCTGAAAGAATAAAAAAAATTAATGGGTAGCAAGGATCTTTCTGCAACGATCCCTTAACTCTTGGCTCTGAATGAACGAAGTTGGAATGGGGAATTGCCCATTGATAAAGAAATTCAATCATGTGCTAGGAAAACTGGCCTCCACATATTTTATTTCATGTCGGCAGTTACCTGTTAACTGTGCAATGATATTCTAATGCCCTTTGTGCGTATGGAAGGGTTGTCCTCTCTGGAGGAGAACAGGGGCCTGTTTGAATCCTACTTCCAAATTCTCTAAAGTAGCCAGTCAGTGCAAGCAAAGGTTGAAAATAAAACAACTGAATTTGATAAGTACATAAAACCAGTTTGACTGAAATTCCAGTGTCTCCACGAGTACAGAAATTTAGTTGCATGCTGAGCATGACTGACACAGAGTGAAATGCCAATACTTGGATCTGATTGCAGTTTCATTTCAGCAAGTGAAACAATTCCCTTATCCCCTTCCTGCTAAACCAGAGTTACCACAAGCTTTGCTTCACACTTCAGTAGGGAGAGTGCTTCAGTGAAGTGCACAACTGGGCCCTTCCTTATTTCAGCTTTCCTTATTGGTGCTGCATTATCTGAGCACTACTGTAAGGAGCAATGTCAAAAGGGGTCGCCAGCATGAAACTTTGTCAAGTTTAGTCAAAATGTCAATAGAAATCAGGAGAAGTATCTCACATGCATGACAGAGGCTAAAGTTGAAATAAGGAAGGCTAAGAGGAAGCATGAGGAAAGGATAGCACACTGTGCTAGAACAATAATAAAATGTTATTCAAACATATTAATAATTAAAGATTAGTGAAGGATAGAGTGGGACCCGTAAGATATCAGCAGAGTAAGCTACTCAATGATGTTGTTCCAAAATACTTGCAACAATTATGGACAGTACGGTGGCTCAGTGATTAGTACAGCTGCCTCATAGTGCCAGGAACCCGGGTTCAATTCCCACCTCGGGCTACTGTCCGTGTGGAGTTTGCACATGCTCTCCATTTCTACGTGGGTTTCCTCCGGCTGCTCTGGTTTCCTCCCACAATCCAAAGATATGCAGGCCAGGTTAATTGGCCATGCTAAATTGCCCGTAGTGTTGGTGCATTAGTCGGGGGTAAATATAGGGTAGGGGAATGTGTCTGAGTGGGTTGCTATTCGGAGGGTCACTTGTTGGGCTGAAGGGCCTGTTTCCATACTGAAGGGAATCTAATTCAATTTCAGTAAACACCCCTTGGCACAAAAGGTAAAAAACAAACAAGGTTTGAAGTTAGAGACAGAGAGTACCAAGCTGGACTTGCTTCCAGCAGCTTTTCATCACACACAATTCTGCTGAACTGCCAGAGATGATGAACTGGTCACTCTCCTTTCATTATACAATGTTTTATTTAAACTTGAAAGCTTTCTGACTGAGGCTGTATCTGTTAGCTATAACCAAATGGACTCTAAAATCTATCTAAACTCTCAGACATTTTGGAGTCCGTGCTGTTTACAACCTCATTGAAGAAAATCAAGGGTGACATTGCGTTGTCAGAATGAGCAGCCTTGTCACATTTTACATAATCAACATGACTTTGTCAAGTGCTGGTCATGACTGACAATTTTTAAAAATTCATGTGTAGGATGTGGGTGCTGCTAGCTAGCCAGCATTTATTGCCTGTCCCTAGTTGCCCTTAAGAAGGTGGTGGTGAGTTGCCTTCTTAAACTGCTGCAGTCCATCTGTTGTGAGTTGATCCACAATGTCATTAGGGAGGGAATTCCTGGATTTTGACCCAGTGACAGTGAAGGAACAATGATATATTTCCAAGTCAGGATGGTGAGTGGCTTGGAGGGGAACTTTAAGGTGGTGGCATTCCCATAAAACTGCTGCCCTTGTCCTTCTGGATGGCAGTGGCCATGGGTTTGGAAAGTGCTGTCTGAGGATCTTTGGTGAATTTCTGCAGGACGTCTTGCAGGTAGTACACACTACTGCCACTGAGTATCAGTGGTGGAGGGAGTGGCTGATTGTGGATGCAGTGCCAGTCAAACGGGCTACTTTGACCTGGATGGTGTCAAGCTTTTGAGTGAGGTTGGGGCTACACTCATCCAGGCAAGAGAGGATTATTCCATCACACTCCTGACTTGTGCTTTGTAGATGGTGGACAGGCTTTGATGAGTCAGGAGGTGAGTTGCTCACCACAGTATTCCTAGCTTCTGACCTGCTTCTGTAGCCAGTGTTTATGTGGTGAGTCCATTGAGTTTATGGTCAATGGCAGCACCTGGGATGTTGATAATCGGGAATTCAATAATGATAACACCATTGAATGCCAAGGGGCAGTGATTGGATTTGTCTGTTATTGGTGACGGTCATTGCCTGGAATTTGTGTGGTATGAATGTTACTTGCCACTTATCAGCCCAAGCTTGGATATTGTCCAGATCTTGTTGTATTTGGCCACAGACTATTTCAGTATCTGAGGTGGAGTTGCTGGATGGGGTGGACAAAGTCAGGACACAACACCAGGATATAGTCCAACAGGTTTATGTGAAAATTTCGGAGTGCAGCCCCTTCGTCACTGCATCTGACTCAGTATCTGAGGAGTTGTGAATGGTGCTGAATATTGTGCAATCATCAGCGAACATCCCCACATTTGACCTTATGGTGGAGGGAAGGTCATTGATGAAGCTGCTAAAAATGATTGGGCTTAGGACACTATCCTGAGGAACTCCTGCAGAGATGTCCTGGAGCTGACATGACTGACCTTCAACAATCATGACCATCTTTCTATGTGTCAGGTATGACTCCAACCAGTGGAGAGCTTGCCCCTGATATCCATTGTTTCCAGTTTTGCTAGGGTTTTTGATGCCAATCTTGGTCAACTGCAACCTTGATGTGAAGGTGAGTCACTCTCACCTCACCCCCGGAATTCAGGTGATTTGCCCATGTTTGAATGAACGAGGTCAGGAGATGAGTGGTCCTGGCGAGACCCAAACTAGACATCATTGATCAGGTGCTACTTTGATAACACTGTTGATGGCACCTTCCATCATTTTACTGATGCTCAAGAGTAGACTGAAAGGTTAAGCTTAAACTTGTTGAACCATTTGGCGAAACCTAATAATTATATTCTTGGAACCACCCCACCACCAAATTTTGGTATTCTGGTTTGGGTAGTTGGCTGATACCAATCCTCAGTACTGAGTCTACAGTCTGTTTAATTATCACTGGTACAGGATAAACTACTGATGAATCTAAACAGGAGAAACACTTGTTTTTCACAGCGAGATAGTTTATTAAACAATAGCAATAGTCAGGCATAATTACTAAGGACTCTCAGGAGCTTGACAGAATATATCAGCTTCCTTCTGGAAGATGTGCCAATCTCAAATTTCTCCACCCAAAGACTGTGTGACATCATCAGATTGGGTGGAGCACAATGTGATATGAATGGTAACTCCTTTAGATTCATTACATTATATAACAACTGCCTCAAGCTTCGATCCACATTGTTAACCAACATACATTTATGTATGTAACTTTATTATATTTTACACTACTCTCTTCCTTCCAAGTCTCTGACTTCACAAGTGTAGGCGGTTTGCATATTTCACAATTTTCTCAGAATGCACTGTCCTTATTAAAATGAAACAAAGAACAATGGCTCAGTGGTTAGCACTGCTGCCTCACAGTGCTAGGGACTTGGGTGCATTTCCAACCTCATGAGACTATCTGTATGAAGTTTGTACGTTCTCCCCATGTCTGCGTGAGTTTCTTCCGGGTGTTCCGGTTTCCTCCCACAGTCCAAGATGTGCAACGCTAAATTGCCCATTGTGTTCCAAGATGTGTAGGTTAGGTGCATTAGCCATGGGAAATGTAGGGCTACAGGGATGGGATGGGTCTGAGTTGATTGCTCTTTGAAGGTTCGTTATGGACTTATTTGGCCAAATGGCCTGTTTCCACACTGTGGGGATTCTATGAACTGCTGAAGCTGGAAAACTGAAATGAAAACAGAAATTGCTGGAGAAGTTAGAAGAAGGGTCACTGACTGGAAACATTAACTCTGTTTTCTCTGTACAGATGCTGTCAGATCTGTTGAGTTTCTCCAGCGATTTCTGCTTTTGCACTGTATTTGGACATGAGCTGTCCAATATCTCATCTGGAAGACCTTAATCTTTTCAGTTCCCTTTGCTGAGGAATTTACCCTGCTATCTCAAACATAATCTGAGAGAATTTTAACCTGAAAGAAGTTCATTATGGGTAAGAGCTGCTTTGTTGGGATACGTACATTTTTTCTTTGCAGAATCCGGAATTTCTCACCAGGCAATATCCTTTCGAATTTGAACAGTAATTTTTTTGCTTGCCATATCCTGGGTGTTAAGACCTGGCTATTTCTTTATTTTCACCGTATCCTGAGCCTTTGGACAATTTTCTGATCAGTGCAGCTCACCTCCACTGTGCTCAAGCAAATTTTTTAATCTTCTATTTCATCATGTTGAAGCTACAAACCTCTTACTTGAACCTGTTAATTTGTTTGGATCACTTCATTCCCTTTCAGTCATTGTTGGACTTGTGAACTAACTTTATTCACATTCTCAGTCATGTTACAAGAACATTGCTTTGAACTTAAGCACAGTCTTTTTCACTAGCATTGATTGGTCTATTTTAGAAGACAGAAGCATGCAGACTTTCATCAGTTCTGTTAAGTCTCTGACTTGTTGAAGGTGTG
Source organism: Chiloscyllium plagiosum (assembly GCF_037043375.1). Lineage (NCBI taxonomy): Eukaryota > Metazoa > Chordata > Chondrichthyes > Orectolobiformes > Hemiscylliidae > Chiloscyllium > Chiloscyllium plagiosum. The sequence goes on along the minus strand of NW_028270154.1, from coordinate 62,824,040 downwards.
AAGCTGTTCAATTATGCTCACAGAGGTAATCTCACTGGATTCTTTCGATTGTTTCACTTCCGCCATTAGTCTAAGAAGCCCCAAGAAATCTTTTACCTGTGGTCTCTTTAACAAACACAGAAAATATTGGAAAAACACAGCAGGCCTGGTAGCATCTGTGGAGATAAAATCAGAATTAATATCTCAAGTGTGTTTACAATGGAGATATATAGATAGATTTTTAAGAGCAAGAGATTCAAGGATTATGGAGATCAGGTAAGAAACTGAAATTGAGGATTACCAGCTCAGCCATGATTTCATTGAAGGGCAGAGCAGACTTGGTGGGCTGAATGACTTTCTTCTGCTTCATGTATAATGGTCCAAGGTATCATTTATATTAGTTTCCAACCTGCTCTTATTCTTTCTCGACAACTATGAGGAGAGCCTCATCTTCGCCAAATTTTCTCTAGAAGAATATTAAATGATCTCATTCAAGAAATAAGTTGCTTGCTTTCCTCCTGTGCTTAGCATAGATACGACTTTCCCACTGACACTCGCAGATGAACAGTTGGCACCTGAAAGGGTTAACCGATACCATGAGAAAAATTTAAAAACCACAACACCAGGTTATCGTCCAACAGGTTTATTTTGAGACTTAGCAGCAATCTAGGTTTCTTCAGTATATCATTTCAGTTGTATGACATTGTAATCTTTTGCTATAAATTCTGTGTCTGATCCTGCTCCACAGCTACCTGATGAAAGATCAGCGTTCTGAAAGTTAATGCTTCTAGATAAACCTGTTGAACTATAACCTGGTGTTCTGCGATTCTTAACTTTGTCCACCCCCTCCTCCAACACCTGCTCCTCTACATCATGTGATAAGTTCCCATAATGATGTAAATGATTGTTTTCATGAGGAGCTAACAGGTTGTTATTCTAATTGCTATGTCCATGTAGCTAAATTGTAATGTGTACTTATTCTAAAGTTTAGCCTGAGGGAGTATTATGTATCTCAGTTATAATATGACCAGCGATGAAGTAATACGCAACACACCTATTCTGTTAATCAAACCTGAGCCTCTTTTCTGCCAAAGATTTTATGTGGGCATCAACCCTCCCTATAGTATTAGAAACTCAGAATGATATCAACACAAAGGATTTGTGGCAGTAAATCTATCCTTGATATCTCAGCTGGTTCTGTCCACATGACCATAGCATATGCCAGAAGACCTCAAAACTGCAAATCATTTTATTTTTCTCTGCAGGAGTATCTATCTTAGTTACCACCCATCAGCAGACTCAAATATAATCAGAGTCCGGGAACCCCGCACTGCCCGGTTCTACCTCCTTCCCAAGATCCACAAGCCTGATCACCCTGGCCGACCCATTGTCTCAGCATGCTCCTGCCCCACTGAACTCATCTCTACCTCCCTTGACACTGTCTTAACCCCCCTAGTCCAGGAACTCCCCACATACGTTCGAGACACCACCCACGCCCTCCACCTCCTCCAAGACTTCTGTTTCCCCGGCCCCCAACACCTCATCTTCACCATGGATATCCAATCCCTCTACACCTCCATCCGCCATGAGCAGGGCCTCCAAGCCCTCCGTTTTTTCCTCTCCAGACGTCCCCAACAGTACCCTTCCACTGACACTCTCATTCGTTTGGCCGAACTGGTACTCACCCTTAACAATTTCTCCTTCAAATCCTCCCACTTCCTCCAGACCAAAGGGGTAGCCATGGGCACACGTATGGGCCCCAGCTATGCCTGTTTCTTTGTTGGCTACGTAGAACAGTCGATCTTCCGTAATTACACCGGCACCACTCCTCACCTCTTCCTCCGCTACATTGATGACTACATTGGCGCCACCTCATGCTCCCACGAGGAGATTGAGCAATTCATCAACTTCACCAACACATTCCATCCTGACCTTAAATTTACCTGGACCATCTCTGACACCTCCCTCCCCTTCCTGGACCTCTCCATCTCCATTAATGACGACCGACTTGACACTGACATTTTTTACAAACTCACCGACTCCCACAGCAACCTGGATTACACCTCTTCCCAACCTACCTCTTGCAAAAATGCCATCCCGTATTCCCAATTCCTCCGCCTCCGCTGTATCTGCTCCCAGGAGGACCAGTTCCACCACAGAACACACCAGATGGTCTCCTTCTTTAGAGACTGCAATTTCCCTTCCCACGTGGTTAAAGATGCCCTCCAACGCATCTCGTTCACATCCCGCACCTCCGCCCTCAGACCCCACCCCTCCAACCATAACAAGGACACAACGCCCCTGGTGCTCACCTTCCACCCTACCAACCTTTGCATAAACCAAATCATCCGTCGACATTTCTGCCACCTCCAAAAAGACCCCACCACCAGGGATATATTTCCCTCCCCACCCCTTTCCGCCTTCTGCAAAGACCATTCCCTCCATGACTACCTGGTCAGGTCCACGCCCCCCTACAACACATCCTCCCATCCTGGCACCTTCCCTGCCTCCGCAGGAACTGCAAAATCTGCGCCTACACCTCCTCCCTCACCTCCATCCAAGGCCCTAAAGGAGCCTTCCTCATCGATCAAAGTTTTACCTGCACATCCACTAATATAATTTATTGCATCCGTTGCTCCCGATGCAGTTTCCTCTACATTGGGGAGACTGGATGCCTCTAGCAGAGTGCTTTAGGGAACATCTCTGGGACACCCGCACCAATCAACCACACTGCCCTGTGACCCAACATTTCAACTCCCCCTCCCACTCTGCCGAGGACATGGAGGTCCTGGGCCTCCTTCACCGCCGCTCCCTCACCACCAGACGCATGGAGGAAGAACGCCTCATCTTCCGCCTCGGAACACTTCAATCCCAGGGCATGAATGTGGACTTCACCAGTTTCCTCATTTCCCCTTCCCCCACCTCACCCTAGTTCCAAACTTCCAGCTCAGCACTGTCCCCATGACTTGTCCGACCTGCCTATCTTCTTTTCCATCTATCCACTCCACCCTCTTCCCTGACCTATCACCTTCATCCCTCCCCCACTCACCTATTGTACTCCATGCTATTTTCTCCCCATCCCCACCCTCCTCTAGCTTTTCTCTCCACGCTTCAGGCTCTCTGTCTTTATTCCTGATGAAGGGCTTTTGCCCGAAATGTCGATTTAGCTGGTCCTCGGATGCTGCCTGAACTGCTGTGCTCTTCCAGCACCACTAATCCAAAATCTGGTTTCCAGCATCTGCAGTCATTGTTTTTACATATAATCAGAGCTTGTTTTCATGCCAGGATTATTCTCATGCTGCATATTTGCAATGGATTGAGGTTCTTATCTATATAGTACTCATTCTAGAAGTGATAGCACCAATTGAAAGCTTCTGAAATGAAATGAACAACATGTAGCAATTGAAGATGTAATCTTGCTGATAGAAATAAAGGCTTCATACACAGATTATGCATGTATTATTTGGTCAAGTAGAATGAAAGGTGAAATATTTCTGATAAGAATGAAAAACAATGTTTTGAATGCAATCAGTTTGCTCTTTGAATAAGCATATTTAGTAAACAATCTTTCGTAGCTAGTATTAATCTTTCATAGCTAGTATGTTTTCCAGCCAGCTGTGATTGTTTAAAAATAATCTCATTTCATTTTGCTTACTTTTCTTTGAGACTTTCCCCTCACTTCACATTAACAACTAGCTCACATGAAAGTAATCAGCCAGAAATTACTAGTGGTTGCTTCCTTAAAAAGGTATTTTCAATAAAATATCTGACACCCCATATTTCTATATTCTAATGTAATCATCATCCATGTCCAAACATAACAGTAACATACTGAGGTGACTCTCATTGTTTATTTGCATGTTTCTGTTCAAATGAAACTTCTTACTGGCAGGTTATGGAGATCTCATTGATCTCCCTTGAGATATTCTTGGAACGTCTGTTTGTCAGAGCTTTGGCATTCAAATTAATTCTTCATTGCCTCTTGCCATTCGCAGAAAATGAAGCAACACATTGCTAATGTAATCCTTTCTATGCCTTATTCACCACATCAAAGCCCAGATTTATAGTCCTCATCTCTGCACTGAACATTTTTTGTGGTGTTTGTGACATTTAAGGGGTTAATTAGTATTTTCAAACCATGCTTATAAGTTTACCCAACTGACTAATCAATGGTGTCAGCTGGAACCATCTCAGCAGACCCATATGTCTTCCTGTTTGCACCAACTGTAATGTAAGAGAAAATAAAATTTACAGTTTAACACCAAGTACACAAAACAAATTAAACCCTCAATCTCATTCTAAGAAATTTCTGTTGCAGAATCATTTTGTAAGTTGCATTACACATGTTCAATAATGTTTTGGAGTCCTTCTTTCTTCAGCAGCAATAGATTGGGAATTTAATGTCATGTATAGTATGTGATGTATCTCGCATTATTGCAGATAATGCTGATCAGATCCTTTGTTGTTGCTACAGTAACCTTTCACAGCTGGACTGGCAGTAAACCAGGAGTAAGAACTTATGGGTCTTTGATTCTTGGCTCATACTGTGAGTTAGTAGATTGAAAGTACATTGAAATCATTATCTTTTGTCCAACCTAATGTTTAACTGTAGTTGAACATTTTAAGACTAAGCACAAAATGAAACATTCTCTGCTGAAACAAACTGTAACAGGAACTAATGTAGTGATATATTTTAAGCATGAATTAGCAAAAATATTAAACTCAGCATTGCTTTTTCCATCTGAACTTATGTATGTTTGAATTGAATGTATCATTAATTTTCATAAGAACTTTATATATATGTGATGAAATAAAAAGATAAATTATAATTCTTCTTTAACACAATTCAAGTACAAAAGAGTCTGTTTGCACTACTGATGACAAATAAGTATTTTGCATCAATGTTTACTGTGGATAAGAACATTGAAGATATAGAATATAGGGAAATAGATGGTCACATCAGGAAAAAAGGCCATATTATAGAGGAGGAGGTGTTGGATGTCTTAAAACACATTAAGGTTAATGACTCTCCAGGACCTGACCAGGTGTATTCTAGAACTCTGTGGGAAGCTATGGAAGTGATTGCTGGGCCCCTTGCTGAGATATTTGATAGTCACAGGTGAGGTGCTGGAAGACTGGAGGTTGGCTAACGTGGTGCCACTATTTAAGAAAAGTGGTAAGGAAAAGCCATGGAACTATAGACCGGTGAGCCTGATATTGGGGGTCGGCAAGTTGTTAGAGGGAATCCTGAGGGACAGGATTTACAAGTATTTGGATAGGCAAGGACTGATTAGAGATAGTCAACATGGCTGTGTGTGTGGGAAATCATGTCTCAGTAACTTGATTGAGTTTTTTGAAGAAGGAATGAAGAGGATTGATGAGGGGCAGAGCAGAGCACCTTCAGTAAGGTGTTCGACAAGGTTCCTCATAGGCCGGTTAGCAAGGTAGAAGACAGAAGGTGGTGGTGGTGGCGGGTTGCTTTTCAGACTAAAAGCTTTTGACCAGGATTAGTGCTGGGTCCACCACTTTTCGCAATTTATATAAATTATCTGGATGTGAACATAGGAGGAATAGTTAGTAAGTTTGCAGATGACTAAAATGGGAGGTGTAGTGGACAGTGATGAAGGTTACCTCAGAGTACAATAGGATCTTGATCAGATGGGCCAATGGAGTGGCAGATCATTTTGGAAAGGCAAATCAGAGCAGGACTTATACACTTAATGGTAAGGTCCTAGGGAGTGTTGCTGAACAAAGAGACCTTGGAGTGCCAGTTCATAGCTCCTTGAAAGTGGAGTCACAAGTAGATAGAATAGTGAAGATGGCATTTGGTCTGTTTTTCTTTATTGTTCAGTGCACTGTGAATAGGAGTTGGGAGGTCATGTTGTGGCTGTGCTTGACCTTGGTTAGGAGAAAGTGAGGACTGCAGATGCTGGAGATCAGAGCTGAAAATGTGTTGCTGGAAAAGCGCAGCAGATCAGGCAGCATGCAAGGAGCAGGAGAATCGACGTTTCGGGCATGAGCCCTGAAGAAGGGCTCATGCCTGAAATGTAGATTTTCCTGCTCCTTGGATGCTGCCTGACCTGCTGAGCTTGACCGTGGTTAGGCCACTTTTGGAACATTGTGCACAATTCAGGTCTCCCTTCTATCAGAAGGATGTTGTGAAAAGTTAAAAGGTTCAGAAAAATTTGCTAGTTCCATTTGCCAGCACTTGACCCATATCCCACTGAACCCTTTCTATTCGTATACCCATCTAGATGCCTTTTAATAGTTGTGATTGTACCAGCCTCCACCACTTCTTCTGGCAGCTCATTCCATAGGCATACCATCCTCTGCGTGAAAAAGTTGCCTCTTAGGTCCCTTTTAACTCTTTCCCCTCTCATCCTAAACCTATGCCCTCTCGTTCAGGACTCCCGCACCCCGTGGAAAAGTCATGTCTATTTACCCTATCCATGCCCCTCGTGATTTCATAAAATTCCATAAGATCACCCCTCAGCCTCTGACGCTCCAAGGAAAAACAGCCCCAGCCTATTCAATCTCTCCCTATAGCGCAAATGTGTCAACACTGGCAACATCCTTGTACAGAGGAAACTCGATTATCCGAATATCAATTATCCGAATGTTGGATTATCCGAAGGAGATCTCGAGGTCCCGATAGAAACACTATGCCAAAGAGCTGTTTCAACTCTGATCTTGTCCTTTGTTTACAGGTACAATGATTAAAGACGAACTCGGCTCACTGAAATGCTGCCGAGAATAGTCCTGGCCAGGCCAACAGACAATAGACAATAGGCGGAGGAGTAGGCCATTCAGCCCTTTGAGCCAGCACCACCATTCATTATGATCATGGCTGATCATCCACAATCAATATCCTGTTCCTGCCTTATCCCCATAATGCTTTTTTCCACTATCTAGAAGAGCTCTATCCATCTCTTTCTTGGAAGTATCCAGAGACTTGGCCTCCCCTGCCTTCTGGGGTTGAGCATTCCACATATCCACCACTCTCTGGGTGAAGAGGTTTCTCCTCAACTCTGTTCTTAATGGCCGACCCCTTAATTTTAAAATGTGTCCTCTGGTTCTGGACTCACACGGAAACATGCTTCCTGCCTCCAGAGTGTCCAATCCTTTCATAATCTTATACGTCTCAATTAGATTCCCTCGCAACCTTCTAAACTCAAGTGTATACAAGCCCAGTTGCTCTAATCTTTCAACATATGATAGTGTGGTGTAAAATTATGTCCCAATACATGTGTGAATCATAATGTAACACATGTATTGGGCCAAGCAGTGGAATGTGGTGAAACGGTTAAAAATTATGTCCCAATACATGTGTGAATCTAACCGGAATGGAGGTGTTGCTTAGTCCCGTGTGAATCTTATTACACACCTCCCCGTGTGAATCTTCTTATCTGTATGTAACCAGAATGGAATGTGTTTTTTAGCCTTGCTCTGCTGTTCACATGAATGTTTATATCTGGAAAAGAGTATATCAGCTGGAAAAGTCTCCAGTTCGGTGAGTCTGCTCCGGGGTTACGTTTAACCGCCGAGCGTGGGTTGTTGGCAACCGCTCTACGAGAACTGACGGCTCCCAGTTCCGGTAACATGTAGAGTGAGTATAAGCCAGACCCGTTGTATGAGACCTGGTTGTGGCGACGCTGCGGGGAATAAAATGCCCATATTCTAGCAGACTCGCCTCTTGGTCGTTTGTTCTGTGTCAGACTACTCTCCTACGAACCTGACCTTGAGAATTTTTTAAAACAGATAGTCCCGCCATTCTGGGAATTGACCTCGTGAACCTAAGCTGCACTCCCACAATAGCCAGAACGTCCTGGACGTCCAGGCACTGTCTCCAAATGACTGACCTCCCACCCTCCCTCCCTCCCTCTCTCTCCCTACACACTTTCCCTGGAGTTCTACACAGGGGTGTAACCTAAACACTCCCCCCCCGCCAGAAAATCTCCCCAACATTGTCCTATACAGAGCAGAGATGGAACCTGTCAAAACGTTGTCGTAAAAAGATGTGTGTGTGTGTGTGTGTGTGTGTGTAAGTAAACAAAGGCAGCAGCGGCCTTGCTGTTGGTCTCCAGTCCGGTTGGGGAGGGGGTCGGAGTTGGGGGAGCTGGGGGTGGGGGGGGGGTGAATGTGAATCAGCCAGGGTGCAGGGGTGTGGATGGAGGTTGCACAGTGGGTGGGGGGAGCGGAACGGAGGGTGGATGGGGGCAGACAGGCTGTGGGTGGACAGGGTTTGGGGGCAAGTGGGGGAGGACAGGGTTGGGGGTAGGCAGGGGTGTATGAGGTTGGGGGCAAGCGGGGGCAGGGATGGGTGGGGTTGGGGGTGGGTGGGGGTGTATGAGGTTGGAGCCGTGGTTAGGGGCGGGTGGGGGCAGGGGTGGACGGGGTTAGGGGGCTGAGGGGCGGACGGTGTTGGGGGGCAGGGTGGGATGGGGATGGGGGCAGGCGAGGGGCGAGGGCTCGCACACAATGTGCTTTTGCCTAGTCACCTGAATGGGGAGCAGATTTCACAGAAACCTCTGACCCCCAGAGGAAATCAATCAATGGAATAATCAATTATCCAAACGAAATAGTGCCCCCCCATCTCATTTGGATAATTGAGGTTCCTCTGTAAATCTTTTCTGAACCCTTTCAAATTTCAGAACATCTTTCTGATAGGAAGGAGACCAGAAGTGCACGCAATATTCCAACAGTGGCCTAACCAATGTCCTGTACAGCTGCAACATGACCTCCCAACTCCTGTACTCAATACTCTGACCAATAAAGGAAAGCATACCAAATGCCTTTTTCACTATCCTATCTACCTGCGACTCATCTTTCAAGGAGCTATGAACCTGCACTCCAAGGTCTCTTTGTTCAGCAGCACTCCCTAGGACTTTCCCATCAAGTGTATAAGTCCTGCTAAGATTTGCTTTCCCAAAATGCAGCACCTCGCATTATTTAAATTAAACTCCATCTGCCACTCTTCAGCCCATTGGCCCATCTGATTAAGATCCCATTGTAATTTGAGGTAACCTTCTTCGCTGTACACTACACTTCCAATTTTGGTGTCATCAGCAAACTTACTAACTATACCTTTTATGCTCATATCCAAATCGTTTATTTAAATGACGAAAAGTAGTGGACCCAGCACTGGTCACAGGCCTCCAGTCTGAAAAACAACTGTCCACCACCACCCTCTGTCTTCTATCTTTGAGACAGCTCTGTATCCAAATGGCTAGTTCTCCCTGTATTCCATGAGATCTAACTTTGCAGCCAGTCTCCCATGGGGTACCTCGTCGAACGCCTTACTGATGTCCATTAGATCACGTTCAAATCTCTGCCGTCATCAATCCACTTTGTTACTTCTTCAAAAAACTCAATCAATTTTGTGCGACATGATTTCCCACGCACTAAGCCATGTTGACTGTTCCTAATCAGTCCTTGCCTTTCCAAATACATGTACATCCTGTCTCTCAGGATTCCCTCCAATAACTTGCCCACCACTGAGGTCAGGCTCACCGGTCTATAGTTCCTTGGCTTGTCGTTACCACCTTTCTTAAACAGTGGCACTACATTAGCTAATCTCCAGTTTGGCACCTTACCTGTGACTATTGATGATACAAATATCTCAGTAAGAGGCTCAGCAATCACTTTCCTAGCTTCCCACAGAGTTCTGGAGTACACCTGATCAGGTCCTGGGGAGTTATCCACTTTTACACATTTCAAGACATACAGCACTTCTTCCTTTGTAATATGGACATTTTCAAGATGTCACCATCTATTTCCCCACATTCTATATCTTCCATGTCCTTTTCCACAGTAAATACTGATGCAAAATACTCGTTTAGTATCTCCCCCTTCTCCTGCGGCTCCACGCAAAGGCCGCCTTGCTGATCTTTGAGGGGTCCTATTCTCTCCCTAGTTACCCTTTTGTCCTTAATGTATTTGAAAAAAACCCTTTGGATTCTCCTTACCTCTATTTGCCAAAGTTACCTCATGTCACCTTTTTGCTCTCCTGATTTCCCTCTTAAATATACTCCTACTGCCTTTGTACTCTTCCAAGGATTCACTCGATCTATCCTGCCTATACCTGACATATGCTTCCTTATTTTTCTTAACCAAACCCTCAATTTCTTTAGTCATCCAGCATTCACTATAATTACCAGCCTTTCCTTTCACCCTGACAGGAAAATACTTTCTCTGGATTCTCATTATCTCATTTCTGAAGGCTTCCCATTTTCCAGCCGTCCCTTTAACTGTGAACATCTGCCCCCAATCAGCTTTTGAAAGTTCTTGCCTAATACTGTCAAAATTGGCCTTCCTCCAATTTAGAACTTCAACGTTTAGATCTGGTCTATCCTTTTCCATCACTATTTTAAAACTAATAAAATTATGGTTGCTGGCACCAAAGTGCTCCCCTTCTGACACATCAGTCACCTGCCCTGCATTATTTCCCAAGAGTAGTTTTGCACCTTCTCCATTAGGTACATTCACATACAGACTCAGAAAATGTTCTTGTACACACTTAGAGTCATAGAGATGTACAGCATGGAAACAGACCCTTCGGTCCAACCTGTCCATGCTGACCAGATATTCACAGGAGGCTCCCAAGCACTGAGGATGTCTCCTAGACAGGGGACAAAACGTTTGCAAGACAAATTCCCAGCTCGGCGAACAGAACCACAACAACGAGCACCCGAGCTACAAATCTTCTCCAAAACTTTGAATATCCCAACCCAGTCTAGACCCGCCTGCCAGCGCCCGGCCCATATCCTTCCAAATCCTTCCTATTCATAAACCCATCCAAATGCCTCTTAAATGTTGCAGTTGTACCTGCCTCCACCACATCCTCTGGCAGCTCATTCCATACACGTACCACCCTCTGCGTGAAAAAGTTGCCTCATAGGTCTCTTTTATATCTTTCCCTTCTCATCTTAAACCTATGCCCTCTAGTTCTGGACTCCCTGACCCCAGGGAAAAGACTTTGTCTATTTATCCTATCCATGCCCCCCATAATTTTGTAAACCTCTTTCAGGTCACCCCTCAGCCTCCGACGCTCCAGGGAAAACAGCCCCAGCCTGTTCAGCCTCACCCTGTAGCTCAAATCCTCCAGAATGCAGCACCTCACATTTATCTGAATTAAACTCCATCTGCCACTTCTCAGCCCATTGGCTCATCTGGTCCAGATCATGTTGTAATCTGAGGTAACCCCCTTCGCTGTCCACAACACCTCCAATTTTGGTGTCATCTGCAAACTTACTAACTGTACCTCTTATGCTCGCGTCCAAATCATTGTGTAAATGACAAAAAGTAGAGGACCCACCACAGATCCTTGTGGCACTCCACTGGTCACAGGCCTCCAGTCTGAAAAACAACCCTCCGTCTTCTACCTTTGAGCCAGTTCTGTATCCAAATGGCTAGTTCTCCTTGTATTTCATGAGATCTAACCTTGCTAATCGGTCTCCCATGGGGAACCTTGTCGAACGCCTTACTGAAGTCCATATAGATCACATCTACGGCTCTGCCCTCATCAATCTTCTTTGTTACTTCTTCAAAAAACTCAATCAAGTTTGTGAGACATGATTTCCCATGCACAAAGCCATGTTGACTATCCCTAATCAGTCCTTGCCTTTCCAAATACATGTACATCCTGTCCCTCAGGATTCCCTGCAACAACTTGTTCACCGGTTTATAGTTCCCTGGCTTGTCTTTACTGCCCTTCTTAAACAGTGGCACCATGTTTGCCAACCTTCAGTCTTCTGGCACCTCACCTGTGACGATCGATGATACAAATATCTCAGCAAGAGGCCCAGCAATCACTTCTCTAGCTTCCCACAGAGTTCTCGGGTACACCTGATCAGGTCCTGGGGATTTATCCACCTTTATCCGTTTCAAGGCATCCAGCACTTCCTCCTCTGTAATCTGGACATTTTGCAAGATTTCACCATCTATTTCCCTACAGTCTATATCTTTCATTTCCATTTCCACAGTAAATAGTGATGCAAAATATTTATTTAGTATCTCCCCCATTTTCTGTGGCTCTACACAAAGGTCGCCTTGCTGATCTTTGAGAGACCCTATTCTCTCCCTAGTTATCCTTTTGTCCTTAATATACTTGTAAAAACCCTTTGGATTCTCCTTAATTCTATTTGCCAAAGCTATCTCATGTCCCAGTTTTGCCCTCCTGATTTCCCTCTTAAGTATACTCATACATTCTTTATATTCTTCTAAGGATTCACTCGATCTATCCTGTCTATACCTGACATATGCTTCCTTCTTTTTCTGAACCAAACCCTCAATTTCTTTAGTCAACCAGCATTCCCTATACCTACCAGCCTTCCCTTTCACCCTGACAGGAATATACTTTCTCTGGATTCATGTTATCTCATTTCTGAAGGCTTCCCATTTTCCAGCTGTCCCTTTACCTGCGAACATCTGCCTCCAATCAGCTTTCGAAAGTTCTGCCTAATACTGTCAAAATTGGCCTTCTCCAATTTAGAACTTCAACTTTTAGATCTGGTCTATCCTTTTCCATCACTATTTTGAAACAAATAGAATTATTGTATCTGGCACCAAAGTGCTCCCCCACTGACACCTCAGTCACCTGCCCTGTCTTATTTCCCAAGAGTAGTTAGATTTTTGGCCTGTGGCCTCCCTTGGGGGCTTTCCCCAATCTGACTCTGCTGCCTGGCCTGTGGCCTCCCCTGAGAGCTCTCCCCATTCCAATGCTGCTGCCTGGCCTGTGGCCTCCCTTTGGGGCTTTCCCCAATCTGACGCTGCTGCCTGGCCTGTGGCCTCCCCTGAGAGCTCTCCCCATTCCAATGCTGCTGCCTGGCCTGTGGCCTCCTCTGAGAGCTCTCCCCATTCCAATGCTGCTGCCTGGCTTTCTGCCTCTGGGGACAATGTTGTCCCCGACTTTGGAGCACCTCCTGAGTCTCAGTCTATGGGCAGTGTGACCTGCGCTGTGAGGCAGTTCATAGGCCTTCGCTCTGTGGGACTGTAGCTTCCCCCAGGAGCTCGCCACAGTTTAAGTCCGCAGCCTGGTTTCCTGTTATTTAGTGCAGGCCCTTTACATTATTTCCTTTGGCCAGCATTCCCAGGAGAGGGTTAAGGACAGGATCCTGCACTTGAACTGTCTTCAGGTCTGGGGCCAGTGCTACCCTTGCACCCCCTTAGTGCCCCCTCTAATCTGGGCTGCTGCTATCGGGCCTGAGCCAATTGGGATCCCAGCAGAAACATGTTTGGGCACCTTCTTGGCCAGTGTGCTGGCCTGGTTGTAGACTTCAGTGCGGGGTTTGGACTTCGTTCTTTCCCGTGTCTGCACTGTCAGTCCCAGGAACTTACCTTCCTTTTGGTTGATCTATGCCTCCTTTGGGTTCACCTTGAACCTTTCCAACTCATGTCACAGGCCAGAGTTTTGTGTGGGGCAGTGGGGGCTCTTGTGCTTGTTGCCGTGATCACCGTCCCTGACCCTGTGAGTGTGGTCTGGAGTTTTTCTAAAAAACCCTCAAAGGAGTTAGGGGAGCTTTGTGCTACCAGACCCAGTTCCTGGATAGACATGGGAGGGTCCCTCCCATCAGCCATCTTCTGTGGGTGGGGCAATCCTTCCACTAGTGCCTGTTCCTCCGCACTCAAAACAGTTGTGATTCTTATTAGGAGAGCTACCTCTCACTGGATACCACTCTTTCTTACTATGCGGAGGACTTCAAGTCGTGTACCCTACCCCATCTCCCCCTCCAGCCATTCCTGAATGCTAGTGACAGCTGCCTCACCACCTTGGTCTGGGGGACTTGTGGTTGAACCAGGGCTAGGCCGTGGTTCTCCACCTCAGCAGGCTGTTGGCCACAAGGATGTGGAGCCAGTGGGCCTGATCACTTCCACAGAGGTTATTCCTGTCCAGGTACTCACCACAGATGCTCACGTAAACGGGCCACAATCTGTCGGTGAATGCCAGCAGCATTTATCTGCCACCTGGACAGTATTCTCTACGTGAGAGATTGACTTTCCATCATTGAAGCCCATGGCTTCCAGGATCTCTTTCTGGATGGTGGTAAAGGTACTCCACCCTTTCTTACTGCCAGCTGATAGAGTCTTGGACAGCCTGATGTCCAGAAAGATCATTAGCAATGTGGCCATCTCGCCATCATTACAGCTGTTTGTTTCTCCTGCCTGTTCCAGTGGCTGTAAGTTTGTGTGTACGTTTGTCCAGGTGTGCCACCATAGTCCTGCGCTACTGGGTTCTGTGTGGAGACACAAAGTGACTTTCTAGCTCCCCCTACTTCTGACCATCCCAGGGCATGCCATACTTCTGCTGCCATACCAGGCACATGGGCCTTGGTCCCAACCCATCCTGTACTGGCCCTGTACCCCCACCTACCTGCTGCGGGACCGGGCCTGCTCCTGGTGCCACAGGTGGAGATCCAGAGCCCCCACCTGACCTGCAGAATATCCACTCTCCCTGTTTCTTCACCGGGCCTCCCCCCAGTGCCACATGTGACCAACTGTCCCTGACTGCCCTATCATTCGCTCCCGCCTCACACTCTTGCTCTTCCCTGCTCACAAGGGCTGCACCAGGGCTTATCAGGTGAATCATGCCCCTGGCCTGAGACAGAGCTAGGCTCAGCTTTCGGATGTGCTCCTGGCAGAAACCATGCTTTCACCTCTGATACCCTTTATTGCAGGCTGTCCTTTGGCTTCTCCTCCTGCACTTTAACTTGATTCCCCAGGTGGCTATTCTCCTCTTTCAGAGTCTGTTCCTTTGACTTTTATGTCCTGACAGCGCAGCTAATCCAGCTTATTTCTATATCTTTCTTCTACTTGCTGCCTCTCTTGCCTCTCTCACTGCAGGTCTTGCGTATGGCATTTCTCCATTGTGGCCATCATGCTTGAGCCTACCTGTGACGCCATTAACTCTGCCTTCAGTTCTCTGACTTGCCCATTCAGCCCTTGGACCTGTTGCTGAAGGCAGAGGAGCCAGATTGTCTTCTTTATAGAGCGCTTAAGCTCCTTGCTGTCAGTCCATTGGTCTGCTGTTTCCTGTTGACGTAAGAGATCAAGGACCTATTTCTTTGACATATTCACCTTTTTAAACACATAGGAAATATTCTCTTCCATCAGAGACTTTGTTTCTACTACATCCCATTTCTTCTTCCAGGGTCCTGCTGAGATTACCATCCTGTAGGCTTCTGGTTTGCACTCAAGAATTTGCTGATTTTATTTGGTTTGAATTACCTCCAGAATCCTCGTTCTAGACACTGGACTTATTGAGGGAATGTGAAATGAAGGAGGCAGTACACAGGTGTGAAAATGTGTTGCTGGAAAAGCGCAGCAGGTCGGGCAGCATCCAAGGAGCAGGAGAACCGACGTTTTGGGCATGAGCCCTTCTTCAGGAATGAGGAAAGTGTGCCAAGCAGGCTAAGATAAAAGGTAGGGAGGAGGGACTTGGGGGAGGGGCGTTGGAAATGCGATAGGTGGAAGGAGGTTAAGGTGAGGGTGATAAGGTGAGGGTGATAGGCTGGCATGGGGGAGGGGGCAGAGAGGTCAAGAAGAAGATTGCAGGTTAGGAAGGTGGTGCTGAGTTCGAGGTTTGGGACTGAGACAAGGTGGGGGGAGGGGAAATGAGGAAACTGGAGAAATCTGAGTTCATCCTTTGTGGTTGGTGGGTTCCTAGGCAGAGGATGAGGCACTCTTCCTCCAGCCGTCGTGTTGCTATGGTCTGGCAATGGAGGAGTCCAAGGACCTGCATGTCCTTGGTGGAGTGGGAGGGGGAGTTGAAGTGTTGAGCTACGGGGTAGTTGGGTTGGTTGGTCTGGGTGTCCCAGAGGTGTTCTCTGAACCGTTCCGCAAGTAGGCGACCTGTCTCCCCAATATAGAGGAGGCCACATTGGGTGCAGCGAAAGAGTAAATGATGTGTGTGGAGGTGCAGGTGAATTTGTGGCAGATATGGAAGGATCCCTTGTGGCCTTGGAGGGAAGTGAGGGGGGAGGTGTGGGCACAAGTTTTGCATTTCTTGCGGTTGCAGGGGAAGGTGCTGGGAGTGGATGTTGGGTTGGTGGGGAGTGTGGACCTGACGAGGGAGTCACGGAGGGAGTGGTCTTTTCTGAACGCTGATAGGGGAGGGGAGGGAAATATATTCCTGGTGGTGAGGTCCGTTTGGAGGTGGCAGAAATGACGACGGATGATATGATGTATATGGAGGTTGGTGGGGTGGTAGGTGAGGACCAGTGGGGTTCTATCCTGGTGGCGATTGGAGGGGTGGGGCTCAAGGGCGGAGGAGCGGGAAGTGGAGGACATGCGGTAGAGAGCATCGTCGATCATGTCTGGGGGGAAATTGCGGTCTTTTGAAGGAGGCTATCTGGGTTGTTCGGTATTGGAATTGGTCCTCCTGGGAGCAGATGCGGCGGAGACGAAGGAATTGGGAATATGGGATGGCGTCTTTACAGGGGGCAGGGTGGGAGGAGGTGTAGTCTAGGTAGCTGTGGGAGTCGGTCGGTTTATAGTAAATGTCTGTGTTGATTCGGTCACCCGAGATAGAAATGGAAAGGTCTAGGAAGGGGAAGGAGGAGTCTGAGACGGTCCAGGTAAATTTGAGGTCAGGGTGGAAGGTGTTGGTAAAGTGGATGAACTGTTCAACCTCCTCGTGGGAGCTCGAGGCGGCGCCGATACAGTCGTCGATGTAGCGGAGGAAAAGGTGGGGGATGGTGCCAGTGTAGCTGCGGAAGATGGACTGTTCCACATATCCTACGAAGAGACAGGCATAGCTGGGGCCCATGCGGGTGCCCATAGTTGACAGGTGTATCAGGGCAAAAAGAACTCTGCATTTATTTACAAAATAAAAAGGGAAGCACAATATAAGAAATAAAGATAAGTGCAATAAACAGGGAAATTGACAATATCAATTATATAGACGACAGTAATTAAACACACTATTAAATTTAAAAAGAGACTAAACACTATTAGAACCTAAAACAACAGTTTTAAGCACAGAAACTGATCAGGCTTCCTAACTTTGGGGTCCCATGTACTGTGACCACCTGCCTTCCCTCCCTACTAACCCGGTCAGAACTTTGGGGTCTCGGGAGTTTCAGCTCACCACAAAGGAAAACACAGTTTTAAAGTGTGTCCGGTTGCTGATGTTCTTCCTGTCAGTTCTCTATCTTGAATCTGTTGTTTGGATATTGCTTGGTTGGCTTCCCCTCTCTTGGATGTCCTTTGTTGCGATGATGCTTCCCAATTCAGCTTCTCTGTGAGGCCTCTGTGGGTCTTGGTTCTGAAGCTGCTTGTTGGGGCGAGAACCCTGTGGTGAGGCTGTTCTCTGCTGAAGCATGTTCTTGAAAAAGGCTCTTCCGTAGGTAAGATTAAAGCTAGACAGACTGTGCCCCCATTGTCTCATTTCAAATCTGTGTTGCTACTGTTTCTGGTGTTCCCTTTTATTGATAAGAATGTGTGAATGTATTTTGAATGAAGTTGAAAGTCCAGTATCTCAGAGGATCCATACTATCAGCATTGAGTACCCTGAGGTGTCAAATGTGAGGTGCTGCATTTTGGAAAAGCAAACCAGAGCAGGACTTACATACTTAATGGTAAGGTCCTAGGGAGTGTAGCTGATCAAAGAGACCTTGAAGTGCAGGTTCGTAATTTCTTGAATGTAGAGTTACAGGTAGATAGGATAGTGAAGAAAATGTTTCCTTTATTGGTCAGAGCATTGAGTATAAGAGTTGGGACGTCATGTTGCGGTGTACAGGACATTGGTTAGGCAAAAGTGAGGACTGCAGATGCTGGAAACCAGAGTCTAGATTAGAGAGGCGCTGGAAAAGCACAGCAGGTCAGGCAGCATCCGATGAGCAGGAAAATCGACATTTCGGGCAAAAGCCCTTCATCAAGATTGAGCTTCATTCCTGATAAAGGGCTTTTGTCTGAAACGTCAATTTTCCTGCTCCTTGGATGCTGCCTCACCTGCTATGCTTTTCCAGCGCCACTCTAATCAGGACATTGGTTAGGCCACTTTTGGAATATTGCATGCAATGCTGGTCTCCTTCCTATCAGAAGGATGTTGTGAAATTTGAAAGGGTTCAGAAAGGATTTACAATAATGTTATGATTTGGAGGTGCCGGTGTTAGACTCGGGTGTACAAAGTTAAAAATCACACAACACCAGGTTATAGTTCAACAGGTTTATTTGGAAGCACTAACTTTCAGAGCGCTGCTCCTTCATCAGGCGGTTGTGGAGTATAAGATCATTAGACACAGGATTTATAGCAAAAGTCTAGTGTGATGCAACTGAAATGATATATTGAAAAAGACCTGGATTGTTTGTTAAGTCTGTCATCTTTTGGAATGGCCATGTTGGTTTCAGTTCTTTCATATGTAAATCCCAGAACTTTTTTAAAGTTACACTCTCAAGTGAACTTTAACAATAGGTGCCATGTTGACCCAGATGCATTGAAGGTGTGAGGTGCCCTGTGTGAGGCTGTCTGTGCTCCAACATCAGACTGTTCTAATCTCGAAAAAAAGAGTTGCAGAATCGTACATAGATTCATGCAGTTTTTGAGCAAAATAAAATGTAATTCTGCAAGTACAAATTAATCCCACAAACCTATCTGTGTGTGTGCGCCGGGGGTGGGGGTGATATGAGTGTCTATGAGAGGGTGTGTATGTGTGGATGTGAGTGTGAGTGCAAAGGGGTATAAGTCTGTGAGAGGTTGAATATGGGCACAATCATTTGATGAAGGAACAGCTCCGAAAGCTAGTGCTTCCAAATAAACCTGTTGGACTATAACCTGGTGTTGTGTGATTTTTAATTTTGTACACCCCAGTCCAACACTGGTGTCTCCAAATCATTCTAAGAGATGAGAGACTTAACAAACAATCCAGGTCTTATTCAATATATAATTTCAGATACATCACACTGTAGACTTCTGCTATAAATTCTGTGTCTTACCATCCTATACTCCACGACCGCCTGATGAAAGAGCAGCGCTTTGAAAGCTTGTGTTTCCAAATAAATCTGTTGGACTATAACCTGGTGTTGTGTGATTTTTAACTTTGTACAAGAATGTTGCCAGGGTTGGAGGGTTTGAGCTATAGGGAGAGGCTGAATAGCTGGGGCTGTTTTCCCTGGAGCATCAGAGGTTGAGGGGTGACCTTATAGAGGTTAATAAAATCATGAGGGGCATGGATAGGATAAATAGACAAGGTATTTTTCCTGGGATGTGGGAGTCCAGAAATAGAGGACAGAGGTTTAGGGTGAGAGGGGAAAGATATAAAAGGGTCCTAAGGGGCAACTGTTTCCACGCAGAGGTTGGTGCACGTATGGAAAGAGCTGCCAGAGGAAGTGGTGGAGGCTGGTCCAAATGCAGCATGTAAAAGGCATCTGGATGGATTTATGAATAGGAATGGTTTCGAGGGATATGGGCCAAGTGCTGGTAAATGGGACGAGATTGGGTTAGGATATCTGATCGTCATGAACAAGTTAGATCGAAGGGTCTGTTTCAGTGCTGCACATCTTTATGACACTCTGACTCTAAAAGTTAGTTCCTGTCCAGAGTGTTGGGTTTGGTTGACTGTTCTCTTAGAGTGGAGGTGTAAACTGAATTTCCAGTTTGAACAAACATCTCAGACATAAATCATTCTTGCTCTGTGTTCATTTGGATGTAGCATGAACTCAGGATTTTATCCAGTATTTTAGATATTAGGAAAATCCAGGGACTTGTCCAGTGTTTTAGATGATGGGGATTTTGCTCAATCCTACAGTCAGCGGTCACAAGAATTGACAGACAACAGGAGATTTTGTTCTCTGAATGAATTAAATCAACCAGATAATAGAATAGAATTGTCGATGGTTTCATGAGAACCATCACGGAGACGAGTTTTTTAATTCCAAATTTATTAATGAATTGAATTTAAGTTTATTAGTTTCCATGGTGGCATTTGAACTCAGCCTAGGCCTCCCAGTTATCACTTCCCTCTTGTTTAATTTCCTTCTGAGCTGTTTGCTACACAGCAGGTGGTTAGGGATGTATTCTTAAAATGGTAAATCTTACAGCACACAGCAGAAATCTTAACACGTACTGTGCTATATACCTTAGTGCTCCTTGAGAATCCTCTGGGCATTGTTCCAGTCTTCCAGCAATCTCTGTTCATTGTTTTGTAGTAAGATGATTTTGTTTTCTGCATCCTGCTCACATGAGAGTGAGTGCCACCAGCTGGTCAGTGGATAGTTATTGTTGCACTCTGATTTATCATGGCGGCTAAAATGATGTGAAGGCAGCAAAACATGCATAGACCAAAATGGTGGACTCATTATGGTCCCACAACAGTCGGAGATGTTATTATAAACCTGTGGGGCAGGCAGGACTTCAATCTGGGACTCCTGGCTCACATCTAGAGATGCTATCACTGCCACAAGAACCAGGGATTGGGATATTTTCCAGTTAACGTGCAATGGAGAATTGACATGCAGTGTACACAGTGACATTTAAGCAATCAACGACATTCTGTACCAGGGCAATCCTGGTGAAGCAGCTTTCTTGCTACGTTTGCTTCTCTCTGCAAAGAGAACATGAAACGATTTCAGCTCTTTTTGCAAACAGGGCTGCAATGATTTCCCTTACATAACAGTTGACAGCAGATTGGGAATTGTAAACATTGCCCCTTTCAGCCTGGAAGAAGCTTGACCCATAAAAGTTCATGGCCATGGTCATCTTCAGAGCCACTAGCAATGCTGTCTTTACCTACTCAATCATGTTCTTGCCTCTGAATTATAAGATGGTATGTTCAATTCCTATTCCAGGACTTGAGCTCAAAAATCAAGGCTGGCATTCCTGTGGAGTGCTGGACTGTTAAAATGTCTTACCTTTAGAATGAGAGATTAAACAAATACCTCATCTGTCCTTTTATTTGAATTCAGATGGTACTTGTTTCAAAGAATAACAGGGATGTTATTTTTGAAATTGTTGGAAAAACTCAGCAGGTTTGGCAGCATCTGTGGAGAGAAATCAGAGTCAATCTTTCAGGTTGAGCGACCATTCCTCAGAACTCATGTCACTCAACCTGATGGTCAATTCTGATTTCTCTCCACAGATACTGCCAGGCCTGCTGAACTTTTCCAGCAATTTCTGTTTTTATTTCAGATTTAAATTATCTGCTGTTCTTTTAGATTTTAAGTTATTTCTAATGTACTGACCAACATTTGTCCCTTAACTAACATTACAGAAGCAAATTTTCTGATCATTATCACTTTTACATTGTTGTTTGTATCCAAATTGACTATGCTACATTCCAATAGTGATTACATTGCTAAATAACTTAATACGCTGTAAAGAGCTTTGGATTTGAAGTGATCATGAACGGTGTTTATACAATTACAACCAGTGTGATATCTCAGTGGCATTCAGTTCACATTTCCTCATTAAGTTTGATGAAAGACAATGTCTCTTAAAAACACCATTGGTGGATGTGCCACCTTAATGAAAATACTTGCTCGCCACCTTCTCCATCCTCCAGCAACATGTTCTACTCTATGTCATCTCTCTTCAGACTGCCCATCGCTCAAAGTGGATTCAAATTATTGTACCTATGTCTGGAGTAACTGATCTGAGAAAGTTCTTTCAAGTCATAGCCATGATCATTGTACTCGTGTATATTTGAACAGCTTTAATCAATAGATTAGACCACCCAAACTCTGAGCAAAAGTCTGTAAAAAAAAATCAGTCAGCAATTAACCCAAAAGTAATTGATGCTCCATTTAAACAGAACAGGTGAAGCATATTTATACTGCTGTATGTGGTTCAAAAGAAGGAGTTAACTGGAGTGTTATAGTTTCATTGTGCCAATGCTGGCTTCAAATCAAAGCACTTGTGGGCGGCACGGTGGCACAGTGCCTCACAGCGCCAGAGACCCGGGTTCAATTCCCGCCTCAGGCGACTGACTCTGTGGAGTTTGCACGTTCTCCCCGTGTCTGCATGGGTTTCCTCCGGGTGCTCCGGTTTCCTCCCACAGTCACAAAAGATGTGCAGGTCAGATGAATTCGCCGTGCTAAATTGCCCGTAGTGTTAGGTAAGGGGTAAATGTAGGGGTATGGGTGGGTTACACTTCGGCGGGTCGGTGTGGAGGGCCTGTTTCCACACTGTAAGTAATCTAATCTAATCACTTTTCTTTTTTGGGACTATAAGTGGGGATGGATACATAAAGTGTTGACTAACATACCATGCCACAGAGAACACTTGACCCATAATGTGCCTCCCTGAGGGAAAACAAACAGTAAAAAGCCAGCAATACTTGTAAATCAATGCATTATGCACACTGGAGCTCCATTTTAATACATGCACAACTAGTCAGACATTATATGTCATTCACAAATGTTTCTGCTTCCTTGTTCTGGAGTGTCAGTTTGTTAAGAGGTGACTGGTGAGCTTTGATGTGATGCTTGGCCAGTTATGGGCTTCGAAACTGGCATCTTGCATTACCAAAGCCTGCTGGTCAACCATTGGCTGTCAGCTTCTGGTTCATAATGATCATCAGTTAAGGCCTACTCCTCAAACAAGAAGGCAACTTTTTTCTACTGTCAGGAGGAGGTTAGGTTGAGGGAGATTGAGTGAGGTGATTTGAGGTTAAAAGCACCACATACCTCCCTATCCACGTTGCTGGCATCCCAGCATTAGGGCAATAGGAAGCCTTCCCACCCCAGCAGGGAGCTTGCCCTGTGTACCCAGTTGGGTAACCAGACACTTTTCTCTCCCACTGGGAAGGCAAGTAATCAGGGAGGTGGAGACCTGAGGCCCCTAAGTGATTGTTAATTGAGCATTTAAGGGTGTTAATTGGTGGCAAGTTGAGAAAATCGCAAATGGAGCTTAATGAGGTCATGTGTAGGGAACAAATACATATCCAGGACAAAAGTCACCCGATTATTTCCCCTTCTCACCTCTCGGGAGAGGTAATTCCACCTGGAATACTGACGCTATCATCTGCTTAATTTACGCACTTCAGCATGTATGTCATCTGCCCTTGTGAATACCAAGAAGGCATTAGATACGGCTTGCTACAGAAGTGTGCATGTACATTATGAATGTAATTTGGAACCTGGATGGCATTTTTAGTGCTGGATTTTGTGACCTCAGTTTCTTTTTAATTTTACAATCTGTTTACAATAGATTTTCAAAATGAATCTTCCCATGCAGTGACTTCAAACAGCTGTAATTTATTTATCATTTCAAGATTGGATTTTAGTTGAAGTTCAATATAAGTAAGTACAAGAGAATTCTGGCCATGACTTATGATCTTACTTACAATTGACAGCTGAAAAAATGTTATTAAATCTGTAAAAGGGATACAGTTAAAAATATAATTATGAATTCTTAACCATTCAACCTAGCTCAAGGAATTTTTAACTATGCATTTAGCTCTTGAACAATTGATATCAAAAAGGTCATGGCAACTATGTTAAATTGACATCTGTCAACATGGCCTTCACCAGAACACTTAATTATCACAATTATCACTTCCCATGACCTATAGACTGAAGACATTTCATTTTCAAAATTAAATTGGTTTCCTAAATGTATGCCTTTTCTCTGGAGAAATGTGCTCATTTGTCTCTACAGTCCTTTCTACACACAAAATGAGGCTGCATAATCAATCTGGCAAACAGTAGGAAGCATGTGGCATGAGAAAAGCCT
The DNA here is from genome assembly GCF_037043375.1 of Chiloscyllium plagiosum. Taxonomy (NCBI): domain Eukaryota; kingdom Metazoa; phylum Chordata; class Chondrichthyes; order Orectolobiformes; family Hemiscylliidae; genus Chiloscyllium; species Chiloscyllium plagiosum. The sequence continues at coordinate 62,800,396 of NW_028270154.1, read as the reverse complement.
CAACGTATTTTTTTCCAAGGTGTTTAGTGGCCTGTGGTTTCTGCTCAGTTGTGCTGTTTCTTTACAAAGCAATTTGCTGAAGTTGATGAAACCAGCACCAAAAATTATGTTTAACGTTACTTCAGCTTCTACAATCTTAGTGTTAGTTTGAGAACCATTGCACTGGAAGATGAGCCCACACTAACTGACAACAATCAACTCCTCCCCACATTGATTGAATATCTAGGTGAAAACAATGACTGCAGATGCTGGAAACCAGATTCTGGATTGGTGGTGCTGGAAGAGCACAGCAGTTCAGGCAGCATCCGAGGAGCAGCATCTGTCTGATGTTTTCCACTAATTTATTTACATACCATTGAAGTGGACCAAAGATTAAAAAAAAAATTAGGTGCCAGGACACAAATAAGCATTTTTAATAGCTTTCAAATATGATATCATTTTAGCTTACATTTGATTTTTGTATCCCAATATAACAAACAATTCAGTATCATTTCTAAGGTCATTGCTATTATTTAAACTAGAATTACTCACATGTTATGAACTAAATACTTTGGTTAAAAGTCTTTTTGTTTTTGATCAGGCCATTTATTAAACAAGTATTAATCAAAGTGTACTCAGTAATCATTTATAAATTAAACATTTTCTCTGAATGAAACCATCCCAATTGACTAACCCTTCTACTGCTTACTCAAGCAGTCATGGTGATTGCATACCTCTAATCACCAATTTATAAGTTATTCTGTCACATGGTCATTTGTTATCTTCCACTCCTTTGAACAACTGTCCTCCCATCTCTCTCAATTTTCTCTATTGTACTACGCTAATGTTCATACTAAGATATCATCACTCTTTCCTCCCTCAGCCTTGTACCAAGCAACTTCTTATCCTCGATGATTTCAGCTTCCATTTCAACTTATCATGCTTTCTGATCTCGGAGGTGACTGCTCTCTTATCCTCAATTTCTCCCTGCATTTGAACTCCCTGATCCCTATACATGGCTAATCCCTTGATGTTGCCATTTATGGACTTTCCGTTAATTCAATCACAGATAAAGGTCATCTCAGATGACTTCCTTGCAACACCACTTCAGTGGTCCACAGCATCACAGATACTAGTCTTGAGCCAATTCAATTCATTCCATGTGATAAGAAACAGTTGGAGGCACTGGATACAGCATAGTCTATGTGCCCTCACAATATTCTGGCAATAGTACGAAGACTTTTGCTCTAGAATTTGCTGCACATCTATCCAAGCTATTCTAGTACAGCTACAACACTGGCATCCACCGGACAAAACGGAAAATTGTCCAGGTATGTCCTGTACATGAAAGCAGGACATCTCCAACTCAACCAATTACTACCCTGCCAATCTATTCTCAATTATCAGTAAAACATAGCTGAGTCAATATCCTGGAATTCCCTCCCAAACTGTATTGTGAATCTACCTACAGCATGTGGATTGCAATGGTTCAAGAAGGCAGCTCACTACCCCCATCTCCTTTCCACTTCCTAACCCAACGTCTTTCTACTTCTGTCCTTGGGAAAAAGAAATCTCTGTTCAACTACGTCACAACCAGTAGGTTACAAAAAAATTATTTTCCTTTCACTGGACAAAACCCTATCAATTGGCTGTTTCATTTTGTAACAATCTACATTTTAATTGAAATGTGATAGCTACACAATAAAAAAAAACAATATTTGTTGCAGCTGACCTGAGAGAGGATTTTGAAAAGGGGTTTGATTCCCTCTACACACCTGGTTGTAACAATGTTGTATGAGACTGTGACAATAGTAAACAATTCTTCTTCATTCTTTATCAGCTCTCCGCAACCTTTTACCAAGTTGACCACACCATTCTCTTCCTGTATCAGTCTCCTGATATCCAGCTCAGATGACATTTATTCCTATCTATTGAAGCATAATTAGAGCATCAGTATCAATAGCTCCTGAATGATCAGTTAACATATCTAACATCCATTGTTGCTTGAACAGAAATTTCTTCCAACTAAATATTGGGACATTAGAAATCATTGTCATTGGTCCCCACCATTGTCTTTAATCTCTGGCTAATATCATCATCCAAGCAACTGACCAAGGCCTAACAACACTGTTCATAAAAGAAAGAACTGTGGATGCTGGAAATCTGAAACAAAAACAGAAATTGCTGGGAATACACAGACAACACCTGTGGAAAGAAAACAGAGTTAATGTTTCAAGGCCAGTAAACCTTCTTCAGAATTTTGGCATCTTCATGATCTTGGTTTTCTGCAATCAACATCACAGAAAGTTTATTCATTACCACACTGCAATTTGTAGGAGTTTGCCATGTATGATTTGGCAGCCAGGTTTCCTACATTACACAAAAACATTTCAAAAGTATTTACTTGACCGTAAAGTACTTTGGGGCATCCTATGGTCATGACAAGTCTTAAATAGATATGAGGCTTTCTTTTTGTTTTTGCATTTGATTCAAAGGTGAACCTCTGACAATATATCTGCATCATTGCTAAAACTGTCCACTTCTAACTCAGCAACACTTGGATCCACTGTTTGCTCGTTTTTCACCAAAATAATCACCTGTACCTTTCTTACCTTTATACTTGATTATTCTGAAGTCTTTCTGGCTGGCCTTCCACATTTTGAGCATCAGAACTTTGCTCCCTCTTTATTAACTTGCATCTAGTATAATTAACCCGTGCCTTTTGTGTATGCTGACCCACTTTGGATCTAAGCTCATTGGTATCTTAAATTTAAAGTTCCCTACCCTGTTTACAAATCATTCCATTGTCTTGCTGCTCCTGATCACAATAACCTCTGCAGGCCATAGTCATTTGAGATACCTGTGCTCCTCCAGCTCTAGTCTCCACTGCATGCCTAATTTATTTTAGATGATAGTTTAATGTGTTGCCAATTGAAGTGGACCATGCAAGTTTCTGTAACCCAGTGTGCTATTGACTTTTAAAAAGAAATTTGATGAATATTTGGCAGTTGGAATTAAATACCATTTTGGGCACAAATTACATCCATGTCCTGCAGGCTGCTCAAACAGAGACTCTTCTTTGTCTGCTGTGATGGGTCTTTGTAGTACTGCCATGCAACATTTTAAGCAGTCAGAAATGTGTGAGCCTTGGAAACTGTACTTCAAACTTTTTATCTCCTTTTCCTTCTTTTTCCCCGGAGAGCAATGAACCACGCATCAAGATAAATTAATTCATGGTTTGTCAGTTAACTACTTCAAACAGCAGTCTGGCTGAGTGCTAAAAACAGAAAATGTTAGAAATGTCATTGTGGTAATGCATTAACATCTCAAAGAGAAATGATAAATTCATACATCAGGTACAGAAACATTGTCAGCATTTGTTGGAGTGTGGCTGAGTGTTGTCTGTTATGTATAAACAGTCAATCTTTGGAACAAGGTTGCTCAAGTACCTCAGAGTTCATGGAGAGGGCCTGCAAATAACAACAATACACACTGTTGGTGATCTGCAGAAATCGGCGCTAGGCTGTCAATTTTTTTTAAATCAGTGATTTACATAACAAAATAGGGGGCTATGTAATAATAATAATGATGATATTTTATTTAAAAAGTACACCCAGAACCTCAAGGCTAAATTGCATTGTAATTTCCATTAAAAAACTAATATAAAGGCAGAAAAATCACCTGAAAAAACCTTATTTAACAAAAATAGACAAATAAATTCAGCAGATAATGCAGAAACATTAAACAGGATATTAAAAGAAGGGTAAAATTGAATTAAAGATTATATTCAAATTAAAACCAGTAAGTTTATACCTGTATTATAAATACTGATAAATACTGAGGTTGACATAAATTTCACTATTTTGATATTTCATCAAGGATAGTAAAAAATCCAACTGCAACAATACCTTTCGGTCCTGAGTCTTCTGGGTTTGCATTGTGTCGGCTTTCAGAGTTGTCTTAGTGTGCTGCAGATAACAGTTCTGAAAGTGTGTAGACTGCAAAAGAGATTTTCAAATAGTACAAATATTAACTCTCCTTATTTATAGAAATTGGAACATTGTGACAATATGTGTGGTGCTGTAGGGTTGGTACTGAGAGTCGAAGCTCATTCATAGTGCTTATTTCTGCATTGTTTAATCTGGATGCTTTGCGAGTGTGTGAGGCCAGGATGCCAGGTAGGCAGAATGAATTTGACCAAGAGGTGGGATGTAGTTAGTTTAGGTCAACAACACATCTCGCTCAGGCAGACTGCAAAGGATCTGAATGTGGATATCTGTTTTTTTGTTTTATTTAAAGCATACTGTCTATTGAAATAGCTATCCTATTTCAAACTGTCTTGAATTTGTAAAGCTGTGTTCTTCAAGGTTTTCACCTCTCAGGGTGTAATTGTCGAACCAGGTTTACCAATGTTACAAGGTCTGGAGGTTTTTAAAAAAATCATTCATTGGACATGGGCATCACTAATGGGGCCAACATTTGTTGCCTGTCTTTAGTTGCCTTTGAGAAGGTGATGGTGAGCGACATGCTGTTATGGATAGAATTCCAGGATCTTGATGCAGCAACAGTGAAGGAACAATAACATACTTCCAAATCAGGATGGTAAGTAGGTTGGAGGGAAACTTGCAGGTTGTAGTGTTTCCAAGCATCTTCTGATCTTGTCCTTTTGGATGGAAGTGGCCATGGTTTGGAAGATGCTGTTTAAGGATCTTTGGTGAATTTCTGCAGAGCATCTTGTAAATAGTACACATTGTGCTGTTTAGTTCAGTATTGGAGGGAATGAGTGTTTGTGGATATGGTGCCAATCAACCAGGCTGCTTTGTTCTGGATGGTGTCAAGCTTCTTGAATGTTGTTGAAATTGCACCCATCCAGGCAATTGGGGAGTATACCAGCACAGTGCCTTGTAAATGATGGACAGGCTTTGGATAGTTATGTGCTGCAGTATTCCTAGCCTCTGACCTGCTCCTGTAGCTACTATGTTTATTCGGCGAGTCCAATTGAGTTTCTAGTCAATGACAGCCCCCAGGATGTTGATCATTGGGGATTCAGTGATACTAACACCATTGAATATCGAGGGATGGTGGTTAAATTGTCTTTTTGGAGATGGTCTTGCCTGGCATTTGTGTGGCATGAATGCTACTTGCCACTTGTCCGCTCAGGGCTGGATATTATCCAGATCTTGTTGTATTTTAACATGGACATCATCAGTATCTGAGGAGTTGTGAATGTTGCTGAACATTGTTTAATTGTCAGCGTACATCACATTATAAAGTGACTTTATGATGGAGGGAAGGTCATTGATGAAGTAGCTGAGGATGGTTGGGCCTACAACACTACCCTGAAGAACTCCTGTAGAGATCAGATGACTGTGTGTCTCCAGCCACCAGAAAATTTGTCCTGATGCCCATTGATTCCAGTTTTGCTAGGGTTCTCAATGCCACACTCAGTCATATGCGACCTTGATGTGAAGGTGAGTCACTTTCACTTCACCCCTGGAATTCAGTTGTTTTGTCCATGAATTAATCAAGGCTGTAATGAGGTCAGGAGGAGAGTGGCCTTGGCAGAACCCAAACTGGGCATCACTGAACAGGTTATTGCTGAGCAGGTGCTCTTTGACAGCACTGTTAATGACATCTTCCATCACTTTAGCGATGTTTGAGAGTAGATTGATGGGGTGGTAATTGGTGGCTGGATTCTCCTACTTTTGGTGTACAGGACATACCTGAGTAAGTTTCCACATTGTTGGGTAGATGCCAGTGTTGCTATTGTTCTGGAAGAGCTTGGTTTGGAAAGCAGCAAATTCTAGAGCATAAATCTTCAGTATTATTTTCAGAATGTTGTTAGGGTCTCTTGCCTTTGCAGTATCCAGTGCTTCCAGCTGTCACTTGGAATGAATCAAATTGGGTGAACACTAATCACTGTGATGCTGTGGACCACTGAAGGAGGCTGAGATAAATCGGCACTTAGCTGAAGATTGCTGCGAATGCTTCAGCCTAATCTCTCCTTGGCTCTTCCATCATTAAGGATTGGGACACTTGTGGAGCCTCCTCCTTCACTAAGTTGTTCAAGTGTCCACCAATATTCACAACTGGATGTGACAGGACTGCAAAGCTTAAATCTCAGGTTATGGGATTGCTTAGCTCTGTCTATCACTTGCTACATATGCTGTTTGCCTCGCAAATAGTCCTGTTTGGTAGATTCACTAAGTTGACACCTCATTTTTAGGTATGCCTGGCACTGCTTTTGAAATGCCCTCCACATTCTCCATTAAACCAGGTTTGATCCCTTGACTTGGTGGTAGTGGTTGTGTATGTTGGGACATGAGGTTGCAGATTATATTGAAGTCTGCTGATATTGATAATATGCAACACCTCATGGATGCCCAGACCTGACTTCCTAAATCTTTCAAAGTATGCCCCATTTAGCAAGGTGACAGTGTCACTCAACATGGCAGAAGGTATTCTCAAAGTGAAGCAGGATTTCATCTTCACAAGGATTGTGCAGTGGTCTCTTACTGATATCACCATGGACAGATGCATCTGTAGCTGCCTAATCACTTGCTAAAGACACAGTCTAGCAGCTGTATCATTTAGAACCCGACCGGCTTGATCAGTAGTGCCCTGCTGAGCCACACTTGGTGGTGGACATTGAAATCTGCTAACCAGAGTATATTTTGTGCCCTTGATACTCTCAGTGTTTCCTGCAAGTGTTGTTCAATGTGGAAGAATACTGATTCATCAACTGAGGGAGAACAATACATGGTAATCAACAGGAAGTTTCTTTGCCCATGTTTAACATGAAACCATAAGACTTCATGGAGTCTGGAGTTAATGTTGAAGATTCCCAGGGCAACTCTTTCCATACCGTATACCAGTCTGCCACGATCTCATTTGTGTCTATTCAGAGAGCAGGACAGGACATTTCCAGAGATGGTGATGGTGATGTCCGGTACATTGTCTGTCAGGTCTAATTCTGTGAGTATGAGTATGTCAGGCTGTTGCTTGATTAGTCTGTGAGACAGCTCTCCCAAATTTGTCACTAGCTCCCCAGATGTTAGGAAGGAGGACTTTGCAGGGTCTACAGAACTGTTTCTACTATTGTTTTTTGCAATGCCTTGGTCAATGCTGGGTTGTCCATCTGTCTTCATTTACTTGTTGAGACTTTATAGCGATTGATACAGTGGCTTGCTATGTATTACAGAAGGCAGTTGAGAGTCAACCATGTTGCTGTTGGCTGGAGGCACATGTAAACCAGACCAGGTAAGGATGGCAGATTTCCTCCCCTGAAGGATATTGGTGTACCAACTAGTTGAAACTTTATTGCTGGAACAGCACAGCAGGTCAGGCAGCATCCAGGGAACAGGAGATTCGACGTTTCGGGCACAGGCCCTTCCTGAAGTTTCAGCAATAAAGTTTCAACTTTGATCTCCAGCATCTGCAGACCTCACTTTCTCCTCGAAGTACCAACTAGGTCTTTCTGACAATCAACAATGATTTAATGGTCTTTCGTACATTCTTAATTCCAGATTTATTTACTGAATTCATATTCCATAATCTGCTGTGGCTGGATTCAAACTCAGGTCCCCAGAACATGAGCGGAGTTTCTGGATTAATAATCTCCCAATAAAACCACTAGGCATTGCTTTTCCTTACATTGTAGAAAATTCAAAAAGGCATTTTTATATTAAGTGAGTCAAGAAAACTCTGACAAATTTCAATCCAAATTGATGTGAAGGACCAAAAATAAAAGATCAACACATTTTATTATAATGTTTTCTTGCAAGAATTTGTCAATCTCAGATTTAAAAACATTAATTGAACTTGCATCCATTGTTTTTGTGGGACAAATCTGCACTTCTATCTAATGACATGTAGAGATCCAAAGACATCCAAAGACAGCTCCCTGAAATATAGTCATGATGTTAAAGAAATTAATTACCAAGGTGAGCAGAATTTTTACCTTTTTAACTGGAGCACTGGAATGTACAAGCCAGAAGTTTTTGCCAAAACCATGAGAGGCAATGGAGTATTGCATATTGTGTGTACGTCTAGACACTGTGCACCATACTTTGAAAGAATTGTAGAGCAGATTCACCAGATTATTATCAATGCTCCCAATAGATAGATTATGAGAAAAGATATACTGGATTTGTATTCCCTGGAAAATAAGAGGTGTGGCATAACATGATTAATTTTTTAAAGAATTTTGTAATGATTTTAAATAAGGTAGAGAAATGTTTTCCTCTGATAGGGAATTCCAACAGAAGGTGACAGAGCCTAACATTAAAGTCAAGCGATTAAGGAGAGAAGTTTGGAAACATTTTTATATGTGATGGGTGATGGAAGTGTGCAACTTTCACAAACAAAACAATAACAGTTAGCTGACTAATGGTTCAGATTTTGCAGGGTTTTGGATAGAGCACCGGCAACGTTTGTTCTTATTCTATTTGACTACAGCTTCTGAATTTAGCACAGCAAAGATTATTGTTGAAATCCTTAAGTTACAGTCTGTCACTCAATATTTTAATACATGCTGTGCAGAGGACCAGCAAACCTAACCACCACATAGATAAAAAGCACACAACACCAGGTTATAGTCCAACAGGTTTATTTGGAAGCACCCTTCAGAGTGCTGCTCCTTCATCAGGTAGCTAGTGGAGCAAGATCATAGGACACAGAATTTATAGCAACAGATCATAGTGTCATACAATTGATGCGATGTATTGAACAAACTTAGATTGCTGTTAAGTCAATAGACAATAGACAATATGTGCAGGAGTAGGCCATTCTGCCCTTCGTGCCTGCACCACCATTCATTATGATCATGGCTGATCATCCTCAATTAGTATCCTGTTCCTGCCTTATTTCCATAGCCCTTGATTCCACAATCCTTGAGAGCTCTATCCAACTCTTTCTTAAATGAATCCAGAGACTGGGCCTCCACTGCCTTCTGGGGCAGAGCATTCCCCACACCCACCACTCTCTGGGTGAAGAAGTTTCTCCTCATCTCTGTCCTAAATGACCTACCCCCTATTTTTAAGCTATATCCTCTGGTTCAGGACTCACCCATCAGCGGAAACATGTTTCCTGCCTCCAGAGTGTCCAATCCTTTAATAAGTCTTTAATCACTTAGAATGGGTTGCCAGTTTCAATTCAATAATATGTAAATCTCAGAACTTCTTTCAAGTCACATTCCCGAGATAGCTTGAGATTTTATTAAAAAAAGGTGATATCTCAGCTCAGACAGTGCATTAAAGGTGTGAGGTTAGAGGATGTATGTATTCAAATCTTGAGTTAGACTGGTTCTATTTCCAAAGTAGGAATTTATAAAATGTCACATGGATTGACTGCTTATAGATTGTGAGATTTTGAAAAAAATAGAATGTATCTGCAAACACAATTCTGCAAATGGAACTTCACTCTATATGCTGATGTGTGTGTGTGTGCATGTATGTGAGGGAGAGAGAGAGTGAGAGAGTTGGTGTGTATATGTGTTTATATGTGGGAGAGAGGGAAAGAGTGTGAGTGTGTGCATATCAATGTGTGTATGTGGCTGAGAGAGAGAGCGTGTGTGTATGAGAGAGGGTCTGCATGAGTGTGTGAGTATGTAAGAGTGTGTGTATGTGTGCTTGTGTGTGTCACCTGTAGTATGATATGAACCCAAGGTACCGGTTGAGGTCATCCTCATGGGTACTAAACATGGCTTATCAGCCTCTGCTCAATCACTCTGCGTTGTTGCGTATCCTGAGGTCCACCTTAGAGGACGGTCACCCAAAGATCCAAGGCCAAATGTCCCTGACTGACTGGGAGGGAACATGCCTGTCTGGCGATTGTGGCACGATGTCTGTTCGTCCATTATCATAGACTCTGCTTTGTCTTGCCGATGTGCCATGCCTCGGGGCACATTGGCAGGGTATGAGATAGACAACATTGACCGAGTTATATGAGTACCTGCCACGTATATGGTGGGTGATGTTCCCACGTTTAATGTTAGTATCCACATCGACACTCTGACATGTCTTGCAGTGGTTGCCATAACGGGGTTGTACAGTGTTGTGGTCGATGTTGTCCTGAAGGCTGGGCAGTTTGCTGTGAACAATGGTCTTTTTGAGGCTTGGTGGTCGTTGAAAGGTGTGAAGTGGAGACATGGCGAAGTTCTTGGTGAGGTGCTCATCCTCATTGATAATGTGTTGCAGGCTGCGAAGAGCATGGCGTAGTTTCTTCACTCCCGGGAAATACTGGACAACGAAGTGTATCCTATCCGTTGCATTCCATGTCTGTCCCCTGAAGAGATCATCATGGTTTCTGGCTGTGGCAGATCGGAACAGGCGATCGATGAGTTGAGCATCATATCCTGTTCTTATGAGGGCGTTTAGCACCTTTAGATATCCTTCACATTCCTCCTCATCTGAACAGATTCTGTGTATCTGTTCCACTAGCTACTTCATGAAAGAGCAGCACTCTGAAAGCTTCTACTTCCAAATAAACCTGTTGGACTATAACGTGGTGTTGTGTGACTTTTAACTTTGTCCACCCCAATCCAACACCGGCACCTCCACATCATCACCACATAGACCGCAATAAGTGAATATACGATGAGAAATACCCATTTACTACCATCAGATCACTGAGAAGAAATCTTATTGAAAAGTTCAATGAAGTGTGACTTTGTTTTCAAACAGCAATGAGAGTTATGAATATTGTTAAAGAACAAATTGGACCTGAGAAAAATAATTTTACATTTCTGGAAGGTTATTAAATGTCTCCATTATATTAGTTACTAGATAGTTAGTTACTAAACACCAATCAAAATGCAGATTGACATAAATGTCAGAATTCTGAATTAAGAACAGAAAATACTGGAAACACTCAGCAGATCAGGCACTGTCTGTGGAGAAAGGAAAAACTTAAAAGCTACACATTGACGAGTTGATGATAATGCTGTGATGAAGAGTTATTGACTTTCTCTGAGATATTAACTCTTTCTTTCTCCATAGGCTGAGCATTTTTAGTATTTCCTTTTCAGACAGTTTACACAGTTCTTAAAAGAACTAAGAAAACATTTTTCCATGATATATCAAATGTAACTTTCATCATGTCTGTATGTCCCATTCTTTATTTTATTCGATGTTAAATTCTGAAGAGAATATTGTTTGATGTAACATTTTTCATTTTCTGGTTAGGTGACTCACAACAAAAGATGGACATTTCTCATGGCAGAGGTTGCTAGATCTCTCAGCAAGGCTTCCTTTTGAGGTCAATGCAAAGCACACTTGCCTCACTACTGACTTCAAAACTCTAGCCATTAATTTGAAACCATCAATCTATAAGATTGTTACAAAAAGATATATCTGGATATGGGGCTAAGGTATGGGGTAGTGGCCATGGTGTTGTTGAACAGCCTAAAGGGCTATTTTTGTTCCAATGATCATTATGCAATGAGATATGTAATAATATTCATAATCTAGAGGTTGGCTTTTGTATTCTGTGGAAAGGAAGACATTTTGTATTATTTTTACCTTTGATAATTAATAAAATGTAAATCATCTCGGAATTGACATTGTGGGACAATGGTTTTGCCTTGTACCACCCTTTGTATTTCTGTTTTTAAAGTCAAATGCAGGCAAGGTGGCAAAGCAGCATAGGTGCAAGGTATTGTAATTTTAAAGTACTCCATTCCTATTGCAACAAGTTTGACTAAGTACATTATTCTACAGCCCTTCACCAAGTCATACATCAATACCATTTAAGAGCCAGCAAGCTGCAGTTTGGTGGTAACGAGCAAATTGTGTATTAATATACAATTCTGCCCTTTTCATTTGGTCATGATATTAATGAGTAATGTGATGCTGCCAATTCAGAAGGCAACAGAAAATAACTGGAACCAGGGAAACAGCGTTTCCGGTGTCCGATAAACTGGACAAGTTGAACATCGCAGTTACTCAATTGTGAATCAGACCTCTTATAATGTCAGTTTAAGGACAAGCTGGGAAACTGATGGACTTGACCTTTGTTCTTGTTGTTCAATTATCTAATCCACTGTTGCTTGGAAAGGTAGTTCACACATATATTTATGTTAATTTACAAGGTAAATGCCACAAAGTTCAAAATGCAACTCATTAGATTGGAATGATCTTGCTTCGTTCTGCTCTACTTTAGCTTATCTGTTCACCCCACCAGCCTTCTTTCTTCATATTCTCCCATATTAAATACATCCTGCAGAAATTCTAGTTTTCTTTTACTTTTGAAAAAATGCTAACGAAATTACACCAGTTTCTGTTTCCCATAGCATTGATTGCCAGGATCTGGAGAGTAGGGCTTGACGACTTCAGATGCCTGGAGGTAAATAAGAGTAAACTATTTCGATTTGTTAACAATATTGAGCTTTTAGGCTGGAGCCGGGTTAGGTTTTGCTCTTGGGCACCATCGCCTTTTCAAAGGCAACTAGAGATGAGCAATAAATGCTGACCAGCCAGCAATGCCTACGTTCCACGGGTGAATAATAGAAAAAAAGAGCTTTTCGGGAAATTAGTTTTGGAATTTCCACTTCAGATTTAACACAAATATATAATGGATCTCATTTCCTTTATGCCAAATAAACTAATTGCTTAATAATAAAAAAGAGACAATTAGATAAAATTCAACTCCAGGAACAGCTACAAACAGCAACAAACAATTGTACAATTCAATGCTATCACACTTCAAGGGATTGTTGGTCACAGAATCAGGGTTTCAATTTTGTAGCTATTTCTCTTTACATAATGTATGTGTGAGTCTCAGGTTGCACCAGTACACAGTTTCAGCATCTGTTTTAACTGCAAGCTTCTCTTCTAACCTCAACTGTTGCCCAGCAGGAACAAAACTGTCCCCTGCTTCTACCTCCATAACACTAACTGCCTTTATACATCTCCTGCTGGTATCTTCATCTATCACTCTGCTGCACCCAGACAACAATATTCCAATGTTTTCCACGATGATCTCCTGGTAACGATTCTCCATCACTTCCACTCTTGTGAAATTCTGCTAGTCATAGAGTGATAGAGCCATAGAGTCCTACAGCACTGAGGAGACAAGCCCTTTAGCCCAAACTGGTCCACATTGACCAAAATGTCCATCCACTCGAAACCCATTTCCCTGCACTTGCCCATATCTTTCTAAACCTTTCTTATTCATGTTTTTGTCCAAATGCCTTTTAAATATTTAGGGTGTAGGTTTGCTCGCTGAGCTGTAGGTTTGATACCCAGACGTTTCATTACCTGTCTAGGTAACATCATCAGTGGCGACCTCCAAGTGAAGCGAAGCTGTTGTCTCCTGCTTTCTATTTATATCTTTCTCCTGGATGCGGTTCCTGGGGTTTGTGGTGGTGTCATTTCCTGTTCCTTTTCTGAGGGGTTGATAGATGGCATCTACATCTATGTGTTTGTCTATGGCATTGTGGTTGGAGTGCCAGGCCTCTAGGAATTCGCTGGCATGTCTTTGCTTAGCCTGTCCCAGGATAGATGTGTTGTCCCAGTCGAAATGGTGGTTGTTTTCATCCGTGTGTAGGGCTACGAGGGAGAGAGGGTTGTGTCTTTTTGTGGCTAGCTGGTGTTCGTGTATCCTGGTGGCTAACTTTCTTCCTGTTTGTCCTACGTAGTGTTTCTGGCAGTCCTTGCATGGAATTTTGTAGATGACGTTGGTTTTTTCTATGGGTTGCATTGGGTCTTTTAAGTTTGTTAGTTTTTGTTTGAGAGTGTTGGTGGGTTTGTGTGCTACTAGGATTCCGAGGGGTCTTAGTAGTCTGGCTGTCATTTCTGAAACGTCTTTGATGTATGGTAAGGTGATTAGGGTTTCTGGCTTTTAAATATTATTAGTGTACACACTTCAACCACTTCTGCTGGCAGCTCATTCCATGTGCGTACCACCCTCTGTGTAAAAATGTTGTCCCTCAGGTTCCTTACATTCTTTCCCTCTGACCTTAAACTTTTGCCCTCTAGTCCTTGATTCTCCAACTCTGGGATAAAGACTGAGGGCATTCAGCCTATCCATGCCTCTCATGATCTTATACACCTCTATACGAACACTCTCAGTCTCCTACAGTCTGAAGAAAAAAGTCCTAGCTTGTCTAACATCTCCCAGTAACTGGGAGTCCTGGTAATATCCTTATAAATTTCTGCTGCACTCTTTCCAGTTTAATAGCATCCTTCCTATAGAAAGGTGACCAAAACTAAACATAATACTAGGAGACAGTGAGGTCTGCAGATGCTGGAGATCAAAGTTGAGAGTGTGTTGCTGGAAAAGCACAGCAGGTCAGTCAGCATCGAAGGAGTAGGAAAATCAACATTTCGGGCTGGAGCCCTTCTTCAGGAATGAGGCTGGGACTGTCAGGGGAGGAGAGATATATGGGAGGGGCTGGGGCTGGAGAGAAAGTAGCTGAGAGTGCACTAGGTGGCTGGAGGTGGAGGTAAAGGTGATAGGTTGGCGAGGAGGGTGGAGCGGATAGGTGGGAAGTAAAATTGACAGATGGGACAGGTCATCCGGGCAATGCTGAGCTGGAAGGTTAGAACTGAGGTAAGGTGGGGGGAGGGGAAATGAGGAAATTGGTGAAGTCCACATTGATGCCCTGGGGTTGAAGGGTTCCGAGTGGAAGATAAGGCCTTCAACCCCAGGACATCAACGTGGACTTCGCCTTTCCCAGACCCGCATCAACCATTCCACTTTCCATTTCATTCATTAGTGTCTGTTGTCATTCTTATGTGACTTATGCTGCAGCAATGCTTTTCTCGGCCCATGGCACCTTTGCAAGTTCCAAATATGATTAGGTGAGTTTGCCAAGCATTTGCCCCCTCTTAAGTCAATACTATTGACCTCTGCATCACTGAGATGACAATGTTAGTTTGGCTAGTATCCATGGCATGTTGGCAATCTGCTTTTAATTGACAATTGATGTATAACCAAATTCACTCTGCACATTGAAATAACTGCACATGGGCTGGCTCCTGTCACCAAGTCACCCTTTATTTACTAGTGCACAGTACAAGCCAGCCAGCAGCCAACCAACCAGTCCCCTGAACTGAAGAGATTCTAAATCTCCTGTTAAATCTTTTTTTAATCTCCTGTTAATTTTTTTCTTCTTTTTTCTTTTTTCCTGCTCTTTCTTTTCTTTTCTTAAACCCCCACACTACCGCCAAGTGGCCAGTGACAAGCAGTGCCCTTCACATCAAAGGGCAGTGCTGTGTGATCAAACAGTGAAGGGGAGGGCAGGGATTAAATCAAAATAGAGTTGGAGGGGGAAAAAATGCACCCCACTCCCTGCGGCGCCCACCTCTCCCTGAACAACTCCAGGGTGTTGGTGGAGATCACGTGCTCCTTCTCCAAGGACACCCGGGCTCTAACGTAACCGCGGAAGAGGGGCAGGCAGTCGGCCCTCACGACCCCTTCCACGGCCCGCTGCCTGGACCTGTTTATGGCCAGTTTGGCCAGACCCAGGAGCAGACCCATGAGGAGGTCCTCAGACCTGATGTCCTGTTAATTTTTTTTTTTACTAGTGCTTATTTTATCCCCAGCACCCATGGTATGTGTGTATACGTGTGAGACACAGTGAAAGACACAAAGTGCACGAATCTTTATTCAATTTCCACCACCAGGAAGATAGGAAAACACCTGGGTGGCCAGTGACAAACACTGCCCTTCACATCAAAGGGCAGTGCTGTGTGATCAAAACAGTGAAGGGGAGGGTACGGACTAAATCAAAATAGAGTTGGAGGGAGAAATAATGCACTCCACTCCCTGCGGCGCCCACCTCTCCCTGAACAACTCCAGGGTGTTGGTGGACACTGCGTGCTCCTTCTCCAAGGACACCTGGGCTCTAACGTAACCGCGGAAGAGGGGCAGGCAGTCGGCCCTAACGACCCCCTCCATGCCTGGACCTGTTGATGGCCAGTTTGGCCAGACCCAGGAGCAGACCCATGAGGAGGTCCTCAGACCTGATGTCCTGTTAATTCTTTTTTTTTCCACCACCAGGAAGATAGGAAAACACCCAGGTGGCCAGTGACAAACACTGCCCTTCACCTCAAAGGGCAAGCACACCTGTTTTTTTTTTATTTTAACCCCCACACTACCACCTAAGTGCGGTAGTGCTTATTTTATCCCCAGAACCCATGGTGTGTGTGTGCAGGTGTGAGACACAGTGAAAGACAAAGTGCACAAATCTTTATTCAATTTCAACCACCAGGAAGATAGGAAAACACCCGGGTGGCCAGTGACAAACACTGCCCTTCACACCAAGGGACAGTGCTGTGTGATCAAAACAGTGAAGGGGAGGGTAGGGACTAAATCAAAATAGAATTGGAGGGAGAAATGATGCACTCCACTCCCTGCGGCGCCCACCTCTCCCTGAACAACTCCAGGGTGTTGGTCGACACCGCGTGCTCCTTCTCCAAGGACACCCGGGCTCTAACATAACCGCGGAAGAGGGGCAGGCAGTCGGCCCTAACGACCCCCTCCATGCCTGGACCTGTTGATGGCCAGTTTGGCCAGACCCAGGAGCAGACCCATGAGGAGGTCCTCAGACCTGATGTCCTGTTAATATAGACAGACAGGGCTTTCCTGATTGGCACAAGTTCACAACCACAATCAAAACCCTCATAGTCGATGAGGACACCTGGTTCAAATCACTACATCCGAGGATGTAGGTCTGGTCTTTCCCTTATAGCTTGTCTTGTGATGTTTTCGCTCCAAGTCCTGTTTCTGTGACTCAGACTTGGACACAGGCACCATGTACTGGACCATGGCCTGTCTCTTGCACCCAGAATGTTTCAGGAGAGTTTTATCCTCTACTTCTGGTAGCAATAGTATTGAGGTTGCTTTCATTTTGAACTCTGAGGTTTCCTCAACACTAGATGGAGGGAGAGCATCTACAGTTTCTGACAGGCCTTCTGTCTGTTCCGAGGGGTCAGGTATGTTTTATTCCTGCCCTGTTTGCTAGGTAACGGCTTTCAGGAGATTCATATGATTGCTCAGGAATGGATCACCTGCACCAACTTTGTAAGTCAAGTGACCTGACTTCACATCAACCTTGCCTTGTACCCATATAAGGTTAGAGACAATAAAAACTACTGATGCTGGAATCCAAAGTAGGAGACTGGCAGGAGACTGGAAGAACACAGCAAGTCAGGCAGCATCAAGAAGTGGAGAAGTCAACCTTTCGGGTGTAACCCTTCTTCAGGACCCTGAAACATTGACTTCTCCACCTGCTGATGCTGCCTGGCTTGCTGTGTTCTTCCAGCCTCCTGCCTGTCCACTTACTTAATCTATCAATATCTCTCTGCTTGCAACTCTCTCACAATTTGCCTTTGTACCTATTTTTGTGTTGTCTTCAAATTTGGTTACAGTACATTTGCTTCCTTCCTCCAAGTCATTAATTTATATTGTAAACAGTTGCAGTCCTTGAGTAACTGGTTACAGGTCACCAACCTGAAAATGAACCCCTTATCCCCTGATCCTACTCATGAACCAATGTTTTATACATCTGATATACTACCTCCTACTGTCGTGGGCTTTTATTTTAGGACTTAACTTTTGTGAAGTTGAATGCCTTTAGGATGTCCAAATACAATACATATACCCTAAAATGGCACCGGAAAGTGGCAACTCTGTACCTGTTTTCACTGTACTCCGGTACTCTTGTACTTGGGTATATGTGACAAAAAATAAAAAATATAAAATTTAAAATATATATCTACTGGTTCCCTCTATCCACACTTCTTGAGATAGCACTGAAAACCTCTTATGTATTAGGTGGACACATTTCCCTTTCATGAATATATGCTGACCTTGCTTGATTAGATAAAGCTTTTCCAATTGTTCTATTATTACTTCCTTGATAATTGATTCCAACATTTGTTTCAGCAAGAGAGGTCAGCTAATCACCCTATAATCATCTGCTTTTTTGCTTCCTTCCCTTTTTGAATAGAGTGTCACATTGATAGTTTTCTAAACCTCCTGTACTTCTCCAGAGTTCAAGGAATGTTTGGAAAATTACAACCCATATTTCCTGAGGGTTTCTGCTTTAACCACCCTTACAGTCAGTGAGTTCCAGCATCCCTTCTAGTGTAAAAGTTCTTCCAACATCCCCTCTAAATCTCCAGCCCCTTACCTTAAATCTATAGCCATTGGTCATTGTTCCTTTCACCAAGGGAATAGTTCCTTCCTATCTACCCTGTCTATGCCCCTCATAGTTTTTTTTATGAGTCTCAGTTATGTAGTCCCTCACTCTTCTCTGCACCAAGGAAAACAAACCCAGTCTGACCAGTTTCCCTTTGGAACTGAAACTTTTCAGCTCAGGCAACATCTTAGTTAGTCTTCACTGCACCCTCTCCAGTGCAATCACATCCTTCCTACCATGTGGATTCCAGAATGGCACAAACACCGTAGTTATTATCTACATAGAAATATTTGCAAATTAAATGAAGCTCGAGTTTACAAATGGATGCTTCATGTATTTGTCCCTTTGACTACTGAAAGTTTAGAAGACATGGATTTTGAGCTTTTGCCCATCCACCTGGGAATTGCTGGAGCGGGTTCAACTATTGCATTGCCTGTTTAGAGAATGACAGAGATGGCAGAGAATACAGTGCATGGTGGACACCACCATCAGCACTGGATTCGGTTTGATGGCTGATGCTGTCCCAGAGCTTTCCTATCCTTACTTATCTCTCAGTATCCAGACAGCCCATTTCAACCCACCTCTCAATGTGAAGATTGACCAAATTGAACTTCACTTCCAAATATCCACATTGCCCACTGAACACTGGTATTACACCTGAATGATGCCCACTCTTCTTCTTTTCTCTCCCTCTTTAGAGACTACAGTGGTAGTCACTGTAACTAATTACTGGCCCCTTCCTATTCACTGCCATGCCCTCTGATGCTGTTTTGTACACATCCCCCCCCTTACACCTTGGGTTTTGCCTGTGTTGTTTCTACCTCAACAAATGCATCTGCACTCTCTGCCCTACAGACTTGACACTCCCTTTGCTTTTAGCAGTGACCCCCTCCAGCCTCCCATTGCACTCTCCATTATGATTTAAGGATGGACTCCGAGGATTGTATTCTCCACAGACCAGTGACCAACTTTGATCAACATCCCTAGACATGACTGACCAGATCTGGCTTTTGTGTTTGCAGCTCCTTGACTGACACTATACGATGCTCCTGACTGCTGCTGTTGGCTCTACTGGATTGACCATTGACCATTCCTCAGACTATATTTCGACACATCCCATGATCATGAGCATCCCTAGCTGATGACTGACTGTGGCCAAGCTTGTGCTATAACTGAAAATACGAGGACAGACAGTGAAGCACCTGCTTTATTGGACTGAGGAGTAGCCCAAATCCACTTTCTGATGTGGCTATTTGGTTGCATACAAGTTCAGTGTGTTTGCTACTCAGGTAGCTTTCACATGCTGCTTGATACTTGGTGTGCTGCTCACATTGATGATGCCCATACTTGTGCCTTCCATATCTCTGTAGCTCCCACTCTGCAGACATCTCTACTGACAAACATCAAACATGACAAGCAGTCTGACTATGTATTGGTGCTAAAGAGTATATTAGTATGATAATTCTGAGAGACTTTATCTCTGGCTGAAACATTAAAATGCAAACAGAGATTACATAGTAAAGTAAGGTGTGGATGCTGAGCATGTAGTTAGGTGCTAAGTGAGCAAATAGTAAGAAAGCAGGTGAAGAGTCCCGAGATACAACCTGATCCAATCAGTGTCCTGGCCATATTCTTTTATGCTCGTTGTTGGTGTGTCCTGAAATGCACATCTGTTTCCAGAGTGGTCTGCAAGTGGATTGGAGAGGTTCCATAATGGTCATGAGGGGTTGGCAACCACTGTATGTGATTGTCCATCATCAACGGATGTGAGTAGCTGGTGCTATGGATCGTGTCCTGAGACCTTAGGCCTTAGGCAACACGGAGGCTTTTCCGAGCAAACAATGAATTTGCCAAGTATCCACTCTGATTTCCGTGTTGTATTTTTTGAATGTCTAAGTAATTCAGCACGTTTAGTAAGATAGGAAGCTGAATATTAATGAGGCGAATTGGGTTGTTAATAAGGCATTAACAAGCAATAATTTCCCTTCATTGCAACTCGCTGCTGCCTAACGAAAAACTCACTACACTGCTTGTTAAGAGCATAAAAAATGGAGCATGTTTCTCCTGCTGTTAAGATGGCTTCGTTGGACAACTCATCTGATTCTACCACAACCTGCCATACTGAATGCTCTGTCCCCTGACTTTCACTCTACATAACTTTATTCGGATAAAAGGATTTTGCAGTATACCCTGATCATAGGCTCTTGGTTACTGGAAATCAAGTACTATTTCCATTCCATCTCTCACGAGGAGATAGAAATGTCGTGAATTGATTATTTTATACAGATTAATATCAATTAATAGCTCACAAAGGTCAAATTTCACCTTATCATAATGGTGATTGACATTATTGTAACTGGCTTAACTGTTTAAGAGTCCATGGTACTGCCAGTTTCTTCTGTTTAACAATTTGAAATAGTACCTGCTGTGAGGGAAATGCATCAGCAACTGCTTAGAGAATCCTCTTCATCCCCAAAACGTAATGGTATAATGACTGAACTACTCACCACTGGAAGAATACTTTCAAGAATAAGTAACCATTTGAAATTAAACGCAATTAGTTTGAAGCTTGCTCCTGGCACGAGAAAAATCTTTACACTTCAACATCTCAGTAAACATTTAGATTTATTCTGTGGGACATTTATGGTCGTTGGAACCATGTTCCTTTAATCTGGATGGCAAGCCCATACAAACAGAAACAGAGAGATACATTTTAGGCCTCTTTGTGTTGAAGTACAAAGTCACCCATTGAGGATAATGTAGTGTCTTTCAAAGATAATTAAATCATTTCAGAATGGAACATTTTCATTTGTGTTCTTTGCACAATCCCTTCTGCATGATCAAGAAACAAACAATCTACTGAATGATGTGGGGTTTATAGAGTCATAGAGTCATACAGCATGGAAACAGACCCTTCAGTCCAACTTATCCATGCCAACCAGATATCTCAAGCTAAACAAGTCCCATTTGGCTCACATCCCCCAAACCTTTTCAGTTCATGTACCTGTCCAAATGTCTTTTAAATGTTGTAACTGTATCTGCCTCTACCACTTCCTCTGGCAGTTCATTTTCACACCACCTTCTGTGTGGAAATGTTGCCCCACAGGTTCCTTTCAAATATTTCCCGTCTCATACTAAAATCATGAGTAAAAGAATGTGGTGCTGGAAGAGCACAGCAGGTCAGGCAGATTCTGAGGAGCAGGAGAGTTGATGTTTTGGGCATAAGCCCTTCATCAGGCATGTGGAGGGGGAAGGGGGCTGAGAGATAAATAAGAGAGTGGGGTTGTGGGCAAGGTAGGTGGGATGGCAATAGTGGATGCAGGTGGAAAGTAATTGTGATATGTTGGTTGAGAGGGTGGAGCCGAGAGGTGAGAAGGAAGATGGACAGGTAGGACAGTTCAAGAGGGTGGTGCAGAGTTGGATGGTTCAATCTAGGAGGAGGTGAGGGGTGAGGAGAGTTGGAAACAGAAATAAATGTTGATGCTACGTGGTTGTAGAGTCCCGAGGTGGAAGATGAGCCATTCTTCCTCCAGTTGGCAGGTGGCTTTGATTTAACTGTGGAGGAGGCCCAGGATTTATATGTCCTTGGCGGATTGACAGGGGGAGTTGAAGTAGTTGGCCACAGGACAGTGGAGTTGTTTGGTGTGTGTGGATCAGAGATGTTCCCTGAACCACTCTGTGAGTTGGTGTTCTTTTTCATCTTGTGCGGTGGCAGGGGAAGGTGTCGGGTGCAGAGGGTGGGTTGGTGGGGCGGGGGGGGGGGGGGGAGGTGTGACCTAATGAGGGAGTCACAGAGGGAATGGTCTTTGCAGAATGCTGATAGGGATGGAGAGGGAAATATAGTTTTGGTGCCGGGGTCTGACTGTAGGTGGCAAAAATGAGGGAGGATAATGCGCTGTATCCAGAGATTCGTGGTATGGGAGGTGAGGACCGGGTGGTGGTGGGGGGACGGGGGGGGGGGGGGCGTCTATCCTTGTTGCGGTTGGAGGAGTGGGGCTCAACAGTGGAGGTATGAGAAGTGGTGGAAATGCGAGGGAGGGCATTGTTAATCATGAGGGAGGGGAAATTGCTGTCCTTGAAATAGAAGGACATCTGGTATATCCTGGAGTTGCATTTCTCCTCTGGGAACAGGTATGCAGGAAGCAGAGGTATTGGGAGTGGGATGGCATTTCTCCAGGAGGAGTTTGGGAGGAGGTCGAGTCAAGTTGCCTGTGGGACTCAGTGGGTTTGAAATAGTGTCCGTGTTGTTTCAGTTGCCGGAGG
Source organism: Chiloscyllium plagiosum (assembly GCF_037043375.1). Classification (NCBI taxonomy): domain Eukaryota; kingdom Metazoa; phylum Chordata; class Chondrichthyes; order Orectolobiformes; family Hemiscylliidae; genus Chiloscyllium; species Chiloscyllium plagiosum. The sequence goes on along the minus strand of NW_028270154.1, from coordinate 62,778,009 downwards.
CAAAGAGGAGACTCCAGGAAAGGGAGAGAGGTGTTGAATGTGAACTTGAGGTCAGAGTGGCAGGTGTTTGTGAAGTTGATGAACTGTTCAACCTCCTCATGGGCGCCACTACAGTCATCATTGTAGCGGAGGAAGATGTTGGGGATGGTGCCGGTGTAACCCAAGAAGAGGGACTGTTCCACATACCCAATGAAGAGGCAGGCATCCTATGGGTGCCCATGGATACCTGTTTGGTCTGGAGAAAGTGGGACGATTCAAAGGAGAAATTGTTGAGGGTACCAACAATTGAATGAGTGTGTCAGTGGAATGGTATTGGTTTGTCAGTGAGAGGAAGAAAAGGAGGGCGTGGAGGCCTCTGCTGTGGCTAATGGATGTGTACAGGGACTGGATGTCCATGGTGAAGATGAGGCATAGGGATCCGGGGAACCAAAACTCATAGAGATGGCAGAGGGCGTGGGTGGTGTCCTGAATGTTTGTGGGGAGATCCTGGACTAAGGGGGACAGGACGGTGTCATGGTATGGAGAGATGTTCGGTGGGGCAAGAGCAGGCTGACATGATGAGCTGACAGGGGCAGCCAGGTTTGTGGATTTTGGGTAAGTGGTAGAATTGGGTGATGCAGGGTTCCCAGACTATGAGGTTGGAGGCTGTCGGTGGGAGATCCCCTGAGGTGGTGGGGTTGTGGATGGTTTGGTGATGGGAGCTGGGGTCATGGTTGAGGGGGGTAGGAGGAGGTGTCAGTGAGTTGGTGTCTGCCTTCAGCGAGGTAGATGTCAATGAGCCATCGTACCACTGCACTGCCCTTGTCAGCTGGTTTGATGGTGAGGTTGGAGTTGGAATGGAGGGAGTGATGGGCTGCATGTTGTGAGAGTGAGAGGTTGAAGTGACTGAGGGGGTGGACATGTTGAGTTGGTCAGTGTCGTGACAGGCAGTTGGAGGTAGAGTTTGAGGGAGGGTAAGAGGCCAGCACGGGGTGTCCAAGAGGATGGAATATGTTGGAAGCAGGTGAAAAGATCCTCAGAGGGTGGGTGGAAGCTGTGATCGAAAATGTAGGCATGGAGGCAGAAGTGGTGGAAGAAAAGTTCAATATTGCAACGCGTGTGGAATTCATTGACATGGGGGCATCGTGGGATGAAGGTGAAACCTTTACTGAGGACTGACTGTTCATTCTCAGTGAGGGGGAGGTCTGGGGAAATGGTGAATACTGCGCACGGCTTGGGGCTGGAGTCTGATGTAGAGCTGGAATTGGGAGTGGGGGTGGTCATGTGATTGTAGGTGACATTGTAAGTGATGTCTTCTGAGGAAATGACGTGCCTCGTCTCAGGGGCTGAAGTGCTGCATTCAGTGCAAACCATGGGGGCAGAAGTGATGTTCTTGGCCACATTCTTGGCTGCTTTTGGCAGCAGTGTTTTTGGTTGAGGTTGCAGAGACTGCATTTTTGGCACTGTTCCAGGAAGTGACCTCAACGGTGGCATTTATGGAGATGGAAGTAGTGGAAGACCTCAGCACCAAAAATATATTTCCCTCCCCAATCCTACCTGTGTTCTGCAGAGACTATTCCCTTCTTGACTCCCTTGTTAGGTCCATACACCCGCCCCCACTCACCCACCTCCCCATCCAGCAGATTCACCTGCTGCTTCATGAGGTGCAAAAGCCCCGCCCACACCTCTCTCCTCACCTCTGCCCAAGACCTTAAAGGAACATTTCAAATCTGGCAGAGATTTTCCTGCATATCCACCCACCTCCTCTACTGCATCTGTTGTTCTCGATACGGTCTCCTCTACATCAGCGAAACCATGCGCCAACTCGCAGAGTGGTTCAGGGAATATATCTGGTCTACATGCACTCAACAATCTCACCACCCTGTGGTCAACCACTTCAACTCGCCCTCTAAGTCCCCCAAGGTCGTGCAAATCCTGGGCCTCCTCCACTGCCAAATCAAAGCCACTGGCCAACTTGAGGAAGAACCCCTCATCTTCACCCTCAGGACCCTACAACCACACGGCATCAACATTGATTTCACCAGTTTCCAAATCTCCCTGCCCCCACTTCATCCCAAATCTAACCCTCCAACCGGGCACTGCCCTCTTGACCTATCCTACCTGTCCGTCTTCCTTCCCACCTATCCACTCCATTCCCCACTAAAACATCGCAATTACTTCTCACTGGCATCCACCTATCACCATCCCACCCACTTTCTCCCCAGCCCCAGTCCCATCCCCGTATTTATCTCTCAGCCCCCTTCCCTCCCCACATTCCTGATGAAGGGCTTATGCCTGAAATGTTGACTCTCCTGCTCCTCGGATGCTGCCTGACCTGCTGTGCTTTTCCAGCACCACACTCTTTGACTCTGACTCTCCAGCATCTGCAGTCCTCACTTTCTTCACATTAAAATAATGCCTTCTAGTTTTGAATCCCCCTAATCGAGAGAAAAGGCTTTTGCTATTCACCTTAGTTATGCCCCTCATGATTTTATAAATCTGTATTCAGCCTCCAATCGTTCAGGGAAAATAGTTTCAGCCTGTTCAGTCTCTCCTTATAACTCAAATTATTGAAGATCACCTGACAATTGAAGGTTATTGAAATTTTTTATGCACCCTTTCTAATTTAATGATATCATTCCAGTAACAGAGTGACTACAACTGTATGCTGTTCTCCAGAAGTGGCCTCACCAACATCCTGTGTAGCAGCAATAAAACATCCCAGTTCCGATACGCAGTGCTCTGATCAATTAAGGCAAGTGTGCTAAATGCCTTTGTCACCACCCTGTCTACCTGTGACACCACTTTCAAGGAAGTGCATACCTGAACCCCTAAGCCTAACTATTCGACAACATTCCACAGGGCCTTACCATCAATTGTGCACATCCTGCCCTGGTGTGACTTACAAAAATGCAGCACCTTGCATTTATCTAAATTAAACTCCATCTGCTGCTCCTCAGCCCATTGACTCAGCTGATCAAGATCTCATTGTATTCTTAGAAAACTTTCTTCACTGTCTACTATTCCACCAATTTTGGTGTCATCTTACTAATCATGCTTCCTTTATTCTCGTCCATTTATAAAAGTGACAAAACAACAGTAGATCCAGCACCAATCCCTGCAGAACACCAATATTAATTAAAAAGAACTAATGTTTTTTACTCAATTTTTAGCACACTGTGCTATGTATATGGATAGTAAATGTGTTATGCTAGTCTCATATGGTTGTGAGTGTACGAAGATGATAAAGTATTGTGTTAAAATAAAAGAATAAGGTGACATTAGGAGAATTTACCTTGCTCTAACGTGAACATCAGTTGTCAGGTGATCTTCAGTTTTTAACTAATGCCTGAACATGCTTCTGTAAAGTTCTTAAAATGTAAATGACCATAAGTGGGATCTTCTCTTGAATCGACATGCCAAGATAAAATTCCTCTGTGGAATTCACATCTCTTATTCCTGACCAAAAGTCAAAATCTATGGAGCCCTGGACTGACTGTCTCTGAGTTCAAACCTTAATGTAAAGAAACCACTGATGTGCAAGCTATCATGACAATGGGTTATCAACACAATAGACTCATGAGCATATGAATCTTTTGAGTGTGATAGTTTTTTTGCTCTTAAAAACAGAGAGGGCAAACCAAAATAATGGTGCTGGGATCAAAAGTTCTGAGAAGATAATTCAATGACTGGAAAATTCCTGTGATTATTATACTCAGTCCCAAGGGAGACTGTGGAATTGCACATCTAGGAGATGTCTAAGAACTTCAGATAGAAACACTTTAACAGGACGGAGACGATGCAAATGCTAAACTGTAACCTCCTGTGGTTACAGAGACAATGGGGATCAGTTACAATCTCAGCAGAAACCATCTCCTGTGAGGTATACCCCAGACTATGGATAGGAAACAAGGTAAAAAGAAACAGTTCTTGGTGAAAACCCTGTTTGTGTTCTCGCCTTCCAGGAATACATGAGAGAAGGAGTTAAAATCCCAGGTGAAACATAAAACTGTGCAGGCTAGAGTGGGGTTTTAGTTCTATGAGTTTAGTATATGGTGCAAAGGTCACAGCTGAAGAACTTCTGGGCACCTCTGCAGTGATACGTAGAAACAAAGTGCTCTTTCTCTTTCACTGTCTGTAGAACTAAGTCACAATTCTGCACAGCCACTGTTGAAGATGAAGCAGGATAAATTAAAAATCAAGAATTTCTGAACTGATTACCCAACTGCCAAGGTCAGTAGTGTTGGAAGTATCCAACTTAATGGCAGTAATTTTTCTGCTCCTCAAAAAAAAAGACTGATTGGTATTTTTTTCTCTACCTCTTATGTGTTTCCTCACATCTTATTTTGAATTTATGTGTATGGGTGTTGTGTTTTATTATTCTTATCTAGGTTTTAGCCATTAATTAACTCACTCTCTGTTTTACCCAGAAAGTCTAGTTAAACTGGTTCCCTTTAAAGCATAAATATATTGGAACTGGGAAAAATATCCACGAGTGAAAGAATCCCTTGTATTAAGTTAACCATCTTGTGAGTAACCGAGGCAAGGCAGGGTTGAATACGGAAGCAAAGCCAATTACTCCTGCCTCATACAGATGGGTAATAACATTGGTGTGTTCATATGAATCATAATGTGTGGCAATCTTCTCCTGGAGTCTGGTTGTAACAAAGACTGTCATCCTGTATAATTTTATAACAACTTTTATGACTTTGAATATTGCAAAGCATTACTCCAATAACCACAGTCAAATCAGCAAATCTGGAGAGATAAAGGGCAAGAGGGACAATTTCTCCACCCAAGTGGCCAGAACTCTGCCAAAAGAGAATTCCACAGTTCAAGGGACTCATTCATTTTCAACTGAAAAGATTTAGTTCTACAGACATTCAACCATCATCTTGTTTGGGAATGCAGAAACTTCCATTCTTCTTCAAAGAATCATCAGAGGAAGTCCATCCACCTCTATACACCTTAAATGTCTCAATTTGAATACGATTTGCTTCTTATATTTTATTAAAATCTGGTCACAAGCTTTATTCTCTAAATTCATTTTTACTTATGTTTGTGCCTTTGTGCAAGAGAGTAAGTGTGTCTATTGCATTTACCTTCCAGAGTGCTATATGAATAAATATTTATCTTTGTTTGGATTTAAACATATTAGAAATGCTGTATCATGTTTATGATTGAAATAGTAAAGCTCAGAGTGGTTTAAAAAACTTCCTCTCTAACACATCTTGAAAACCAAGAGGTGAAGAGACAGGGAAAGATTTCCTCCAATGTCTCACTCCCATAACAACTACTATATTTTAGCTATTTTGGAACTTCTAGGCACTACCAAAGGCAATACTGCTATAATCATTTTTTGGATTAGCTATGTTAATTACTTGTCAAGTCAGTGGCCTACATTAAAATTATGTGATGCTATTACAAACCAGCAATGTACACATGGATGGAACTACTAACTTAATAACAATCCCTTTGAGGGTTCACAAGAATAGATTTTGAAGAGGACTGTATTAAAAGGCCACAGCAGATCACTGCAATTATTGTTCAATTGTCTCTTTTCTAGATGTCAGAAACATGGCTTTCAATTAACATGCTTGAATTTTAATTTAACACTCCTGAATGAAATATTATCAATAAATTTACTAATGAGGAGCTAAAAATACACCCTAAATACATCATATGAAAGTATCAGTATCAAATTTATTAAGAGTTTAGTTATATAAAAGCAAGAAGATAATTAAGACACTTTTTTATTAATTCACTGGATGCAGGTATCAAGGACTAGGTCAGCATTTTACTATAGAGAATTCATTTTGTTATTTGCGATAGCATACTGAAACACTTTTCCAGGAATATCCATTGGTATCATCCATCAAAATAAAATATACTTAAATAACATCAGTAATTACCTGTTTGATGGATTAGCATCATCTGACCTTGAAAGACCAATGTTTTCAGCTTTCATCATGTAGTAACTTATCATTGACAGGTTTAGCATTTGTATCCATTTAAATAAATTAACACCCAATCATTTTTGAATAATAATATAATTATTCAGCTAGAGTAGGATTTATACTTACCAAGCATAAATCATCTTAAATACAATTTGTCACAATGCTATTAATTGTTTGCGCTACCCAAGATCGAGTTCAGCAGACAATGAGGCTGCTGAGGTTGCTTGGCCTTCATGTTTTGCCTGGACAGAGTGCGCCGCATCATCTTGTTAATTTATGCTCTGCAGGCAATGTGGTAGATGCTGAGGAACTGGGACAATAGGAACAGTCTTCTTCTGAGAAGGAGAAGGAGGAGGATGAGGATACTGAGGAGGAAGAAGCTCTCCTTGTGCATGGCAGAGCTTAGGTGTTTCAGGCTCTGCAAGGCAGACAGGAGGCATTGACATTCATCTCCCATTGATGAGAAAAGGGTGCAGCGGAAGGAGTAGTGCTGTTTCAATGGATATGTGTTGAGTGGTATGTTCTGGGAATTGTGCATGGTAAGATGGGAGTGGAACCAAATGAGAGACAACATGGGAATGGGATAGGTAGTTAAGAAATTGAGTTTGGTTTGGTGAGAAGTTTCTCTGTACCTTATGGTGAAAATCTTCAAAAATTCTTGATGCAGCTCATGTTGAGCCAAAAAAACTTAAGATTCAGCTCTTTGTGTTTGTCTTCACAGTAGAATGTGGCAAAGATGGGCATTTTGTACCAGTTAGAGCTGTAAGGATCACGTGTTGAGGCCTTAACTATTTACAACATAAAGTAATGACCTGGATGGAGAGAATTATGTAAGTTTGCTGATGATGTAAGAACATTTGGGTAAGAGGCAGATCATTTGGGACTGAAGTGACAGAAATTCCTCCAATCACCGTGGGCGGCACGGTGGCACAGTGGTTAGCATTGCTGCCTCACAGCGTCAGAGACCCGGGTTCAATTCCCGCCCCACTCTCTGTGTGGAGTTTGCACATTCTCCCTGTGTCTGCGTGGGTTTCCTCCGGTTTCCTCCCACAATCCAAAAATGTGCAGGTTAGGTGAGTTGGCCATGTTAAATTGCCCGTAGTGTTAGGTGAAGAGGTAAATGTAGGGGAATGGGTCTGGGTCGGTTGCGCTTCGGCAGATCGGTGTGGACTTGTTGGGCCGAAGGGCCTGTGTCCACGCTGTAAGTAATCTAATCTAAATGATTGTGAATCTATGAAATTCTCGACCCTGAAGGGTTGTAGATGCCTCATCTTTGACACATTTAAGGTCCAGATGGACAGAATTTTCGTCTCTGAGGAAGTCAAGGACAGGAGAGTGGACATCAAAGTGCCCTAAATCAGCTATGATTTTATTAAATAGTGGAGCAGGTTTGATGGATGGTGTGACCTATCTCCTACTCCTATTTCTTCTGATCTAGTGTACATGTTCCAGGAGTGAATTTGTGAGTATAGCCAGCATAAATCATTTTGAATACAATAAATTTTAAATTGCTTGCTGAAATCAGATTTACTCATAAACATGATTTGAACTGTAAATAATATTTCACTTGGGTTCATAAAAACAGTTGCAATGGTAAATGACTGAGAACTCATCAACAGGATAAACAGAACTGTGATTACAACATATTTAAGTAATTTCATGGAAATTTAATCATGGACTTTGGAAGTTCTTCAAATGATGTTACACTACTGCAGTTGTAGGCTTGAGCAAAAATTCCTAAAATTCCTAGAGAACCTGGACTTTTCTAACATCTAAAATATTGGACAAAATCCTGGGCTTAGGCTGCAAATATACAACATAGACAGAATGATTTCAGTCTGCGGCTATTTTCAGCCTAGAATTCCAATTTATAACTCCACTCCAAGAGAACCACCATCCAACTCAAACACTCTAGACCAAAATTAACTTTTACACCTCAGGCTCCCCAGCACAGACAGTATGAAGTCTGCAGAGATACCAAACGTTCAACTTTAATCAAAATCTATTTATGTATACTTGTACTAATCGGGAAACCAACTGGTTTCAAAACGAACACCAGTAACACAATGGAAAGCATGGATTTGGTGTGAAGATAAGGGGCCCACAATCAGTAAAATTGCAAGCTCTGACCTCACCTGAGGGGGCTACACCCGAAAGACATTCCAAGGAGCATTCCCCAAGAGCAATTTCAAGAGTTACCAGTACAAGCCTGTTCCGAATCAGGGGAACTAATGGCAACCGGCCACGACCTAAGGACCGACAAACTCAGAAAGCTACCACCCTGATCGACACGACAAGGCCGCAGACATATTTTGAGGTGAAATCCAGGCCTGCAAAACTACCAGAAAGAAAGGAAAACCAATGCTTGCCTGATAGATCCACTACACATCCTACTGCAATTGCAGACTCAACCCAGACTGAAGGTCTACGCAGTCCAAAATCTTCATCCAGGCACCGGATACAGCAAGCCAGAACTACCAGCTCTAATTCAAAATTGTGGTTTCCTCAGTGGTGAACTTAAATTCCTGAGACCCCAAATTTTCTGACCTAGCTAACAGGGAGGGAAAGGCAGGTGGTGACAGTGACAGGACTGCAAGGGTAGGAAGACTGATTAAAGTTGCTGTAATTAAAACTGCTGTTTAGGTTCTAATAATGTTTAATCTAGCTAATAGTATATTTCATAGTATTACTGTCCTATGTATAATTGATTGAGTCAATTTCACTGTTTATTGTATTTACCTTTATTCCTTGTATTATACTTACCTTTTGTATTGTAAATAAAGACAGAGATTCTCTTACCCTGAAATATCTGTCTACTGCCTTCTTCATTTTGCCTTTTCTAAGTAAGTCCAGTATCTAGAACCAGGGATCTGGGAGTGATTTGAATCACCTAAAATCTGTAAATTCCTGATTGCAAACCAGAATCCTACAAGTATATTAAATAAGTCTGCTAGCACTGTATTTAGCAGTTTCTTGTGATATGACTCCATGTAGAATAAAAAGGGTGATTTGTTTGAGGTAGCATTTGACATTTAAAAAATGTATTGTCACTCCAAAGTTACAAACTATCTGAGCAAAGACAGTACAACAGACCTGATGGCAGTTTGATTAATGAGATTAGGGAAATAACAGATGCTTGTTTTTTTGTCCTTCAATGGAATGAAACAGAATGTTGTCCATTTTTTGGTATTATTAACGACTAAAATAGTTATTACAGTTATGATCTGAACTTTATTCGTAAACCAGCTTATTATACCATTTTAAAAATCTTCAAAAATATTTACAATTATATACTTCACAGGTCAGCTTCAAGACTACCTATGTGTATGCAGTGTAATGTATGACATACAGTTGATTGATGAATCACCAGTCCTGGTTCTGATATAGTCAGCAATTAATTTTCAATCATAGTTGTGACAGATGAACATGATCATAGGAAATTCAGAATGTTAAAAGCTTCCAGTATCAGGCCCTTGTGGTGCAGTGGTAGATCCTCTATCTCTGGACTAGAATTTTCACCTGTTCTAGGGATTTGAGTAGGTGCTTGCAAAGTATCATATGCTTCTAAAGCATGGAATAGGCCTCTTGCATGTTTTAAACTTGTAGATGTTGCTTGCTCATTCCCTAAATGATGTGACCTGCAGAGTGTGAAATTCTGACTTCAAGTGTTTTCTCATAGAGCTCCCTTGCCCCTTATAGAAGTACAATGGCTCTACTGCCAGTGGAGACAAAATAGACAAGAAAGTTACAAACTTAAGCAATTAGCAATTAGCAATTTAGAGCTGTTGAAATTACTGTAAGTAAAATTTCATTTTAATTAACAGGCACTTCTACAAAACTATCCCATTGATTTTATGTACTTTGATATCATCTTTTGTGCATTCTCTGACTTGAAACCGTGCAGTAATTAATATTATAAACTTGACCATACACTTTGGAATTGTATTTTAAATGTTGCAGCCTGAAATTACAATTCTCATATAAAGAAATATATCCAAAATTGAAACACATAAACCTCTTAATTCCTGAATCTCTCCAAATACATCCAAGGTCATTGTCTTTTTTTACTATGGGGTAAAAACAATGACTGCAGATGCTGGAAACCAGATTCTGGATTAGTGGTGCTGGAAGAGCACAGCAGTTCAGGCAGCATCTACAACACAACACAGGAAGTGCAGAGGGATCTGGGTATGGAGAGATCAATCTGGGTTTTCTTACGCCAGAATCACAAGTTGTTAATTTACACTCCAGCAGCTAATTAGGAAAATGAATAGAATGTTATTATTTATCACAAGGGGAACTGAACACAAAAGTAGGGACATCATATAGGTACTGGTGAGACTACGTCTGGAGTACTGTACACAGTATCGGTCACCTTATTGCAGGAAGGATACAAGATCATTAGAGGTGGTTCAGTGAATGTTTGCTGGGCCAATACCTCGAAAGGACAGATTATTTTCTGAGAAAAAGTTGAATAGGTGAGGAGTGTATTGGGTGGAGTTTATAAACAGTAAGAGATGACTTAATTGGAATAAATAAATTCCTGAGGAGTTTTGCCTTGGGAGATGATTCTTCTAATCGGCAAAATGAGAAATGGGTGTCACAATTTAAAAATCAGGAATGTCCATATAAAAGAGATGAGGCAAAAGGTTTTCTCTCAAAGAACCGTAAGTCTTTGGAAACCATTTCCTGGAAAGGTGGTTGAAGCAGAGTCATAGACATAGAGTCATAGAGATGTACAGCATGGAAACAGACCCTTTGGTCCACGCCGACCAGACATCCCAATCCAATCTAGTCCCACCTTGCTGTACCCAGCCCATATCCCTCCAAACCCTTCCTATTCATATACCCATCCTGATGTCTTTTAAATGTTGCAATTGTACCAGCCTCCACCACATCCTCTGGCAGCTCATTCCATACACGTACCAGCCTCTGCATGAAAATGTTGCCCCATAGGTCTCTTTTATATCTTTCCCCTCTCACCCTAAACCTATGCCGTCTAGTTCTGGACTCCCTGACCCCAGGGAAAAGACTTTGCCTATTTATCCTATCCATGCCCCTCATAATTTTGTAAACCTCCATAAGGTCACCCCTCAGCCTCCGACGTTCCAGGGAAAACAGCCCCAGCCTGTTCCGCCTCTCCCTGTAGCTCAAATCCTCCAACCCTGGCAACGTCCTTGTAAATCTTTTCTGAACCCTTTCAAGTTTCACAACATCTTTCCTATAGGAAGGAGACCAGAATTGCATGCAATATTCCAACAGTGGCCTAACCAATGTCCTGTACAGCCGCAACATGACCTCCCAACTCCTGTATTCAATACTTTGACCAATAAAGGAAAGCATACCAAACACCTTCTTTACTATCCTATCTACCTGTGACTCCATTTTCAAGGAGCTATGAACCTGCACTCCATGATCTCTTTTTTCAGCAACACTCCCTAGGACCTTACCATTAAGTGTATAAGTCCTGCTAAGAATTGTTTTCCCAAAATCCAGCACCTCACATTTATCTGAATTAAACTCCATCAGCCACTTCTCAGCCCATTGGCCCATCTGGTCCAGATCCTGTTGTAATCTGAGGTAACCCTCTTCGCTGTCCACTACACCTCCAATTTTAGTGTCACCTGCAAACTTACTAACTATACCTCTTATGCTTGCATCCAAATCATTTATGTAAATGACAAAAAGTAGAGGGCCCAGCACCGATCCTTGTGGCACTCCACTGGTCACAGGCCTCCAGTCTGAAAAACAACCCTCCACCACCAAAGGTCTTCTACCTTTGAGCCAATTCTGTATCCAAATGGCTAGTTCTCCCTGTATTCCATGAGCTCTTACCTTGCTAATCAGTCTCCCATGGGGAACCTTGTCGAACGCCTTACTGATGTCCATATAGATCACATCTACGGCTCTGCCCTCATCAATCTTCTTTGTTACTTCTTCAAAAAACTCAATCAAGTTTGTGAGACATGATTTCCATGCACAAAGCCATGTTGACTATCCCGAATCAGTCCTTGCCTTTCCAAATACATGTACATCCCGTCCCTCAGGATTCCCTCCAACAACTTGCCCATCACCGAGGTCAGGCTCACCGGTCTATAGTTCCCTGGCTTGTCTTTACTTCCCTTCTTAAACAGTGGAACCACGTTAGCCAACCTCCACTCTTCTGGCACCTCACCTGCATGATTTTGTCTTGTACTTCTTTGAACGCAGAAGATGTGATTACATCAAGATATTGCTAGGGTTAATACAGAGAAACCATTTCTTCTGTTGATGCAGTCTAGGGAAGAGTGATAAAAATTTTAAAGCTTGAACTAAGTTGGTTGAAGTACAATCAGCATTTTTTTTACAAAGTATGCACTAGTGTCTATCCCCTAGTGGCTCAATTGAAACTTTGCAGTTGGAGATTGGTAGGCTTTTGTTATGTATTGGTATCAAGGGATATGTGACAAAGCTGAATAAATAGACTATCTCATAGATAGTCAAACAGTATTGGAGGAGTAAATTGAGAGTATAACAAATATCACATAGATTGGAATAATTATGAATAAACAGCTGTTGGAGATTTATAAGTGAAAAAGTCTAAACTCTAAATTACATAATACTTGAGAGAATTGAACTCAGTCCACAGGCGATTTTTTTGTAAATTGTTTTACATAAAAGAATTGAGTAGTTTCTTTTAGATAAAACTGTTGAGCCTTGTCTTAAACTGACATGGTGCTGCAGTCTGGAAGCTTTAAGTCACGAATTGTCCAGAAAAGGTTGTTGAGAATTCTTAAGGTAAATAATGAAGAGTGATAGCCTGGATATGATGCATAAGCTGAATAAGATGGAAAAGCTGTTCCCATCAGGTGAGGAGGAATGATTTGTTTCTTCTCTTTTTGACACCTTTGTTTGACTACAACAAAAATGTAAAATTCACTTTGGCACATAGCTACCCCTCACTTCCAAAAAAGCCATAGCTCACCAGAATCAATTAGGGAACTAAATTGTGAGGATTTTGTGTCAAATGAAGCGCAATTTGCTGACCTGAGAAAAATAGTAAAGGTGCAACAACAAACAAAAGCAAAAACAAAGGTCAAAGTTTTAAAAAGGGGACAATGTTCAGGACAAAATGAAAGATGAAACAATGTGCAATTTAACAGTCCTGAGAGTTGTCTTGAGATGTTAAGATTTGACCGGAGATCACGGTTGCTTAACTGATCTTTCATATCGTCAGTAGAACTGAATTTTCTTTTATACATTCATGAGAAATTGACATTGTTGTCTTGTCCATTATTTATTGACTATCTATTGTTGTCTATGTGAAATGGTGAGCTTTCTTCTTGAATCACTGCAGTCCAGTTGGTGTATGCACATCAACAATGCTGTTAGGAAGGGAGATTCAGAAGCGTTACTTCAGAGCCAGTTAAGAAACGATGGTATGTTTCCAAGTCAGGATGGTGGGTGATTTTGAAATGAACGTGCACATGCCATACATCTGCTGCCCTTATCTTTCTAGATGAAACTGGTGATGTGTTTGGAATGTGCTTGGCAGGTGCTGTCCAAGGAATGTACATCTTGTAGGTGGAACACATTGCTATTACTGAGCATCAATGTTGGAAGGAGTAGATATTTGTGGGTGTAGTGTCAATCAAGCAGGCTGCTTTGTCTTGAATGATGTCAAGCTTCCTGAATGTTGTTGGAGCTGTACTTATCCAGGTAAGTGGGGATTATTCCATTATACTCCTCATTTGTACTTTTTCCACTTGTACCTTTGTAAATGGTGGACAGCCTTTAGAGAGTCAGGATGTGAATTACTTGTTGCAGCCTTCTCACCTGCTCTGGTAGCTATTGTATTTATATGGTTCATCCAGTTTAGTTTCTGGTCATTGGTAACTGCAGGATGGTTTTAGTAGACAATAAAGTGATGGTAATAGTGAATGTCAATGGCCGATGGTTAGAGTCTCACTTGTTCGATATAGTCACTGCCTGACATTTGTGTTATACGAATATTATTTGTGACTTGCTGTCCCAAACTTGGATGTTGTCCGGGTCTTGCTGCACTTGGACATGGACTGCTTCAGTATCTGAGGAGTTACAATTAGTGCTTGGCATTGTGCAGTCATCCGCGAACATTCCCACTTCTGGCCTTATGGTGGAGTGAAGGTCATTGATGAAGCATCTGAAAATGGTTGGGCTTAGGATACTATCATGAGTAAATCCCACAGAGATATTCTGGAGCGGAGATGACTGGCTTGCACAACCAAAACCACCTTCCTATGTGCTGGGTATTACTCTAATCAGTGGAGAATTTTTCCTGATTTCCTTTGGTTCGTGTTTTGCCAGGGCTCTATGAAGCCACATTCAATAAAATGCAGCCTTGATATCAAGGGCTGTCACTCTCACCTCACCTTTGGAATTCAGCTCTTTTGTCCATGTTTGAACCAAGGCTATAATGAGCTCAGGAGCTGAGTGGAACCCAAACTGTACATTAGTGAGCAGTTATTGCTAAGCAGGTGCTGCTGGATAGCACAACTGATAACACCTTCCATCACTTTACTGATGATCAAGAGTAGATTGATGGGATAATAATTGACTGTTGGATCTATCCTACTTTTTTGTACCTCGTGTGCCTGGGTAATTTTCTACATCATTGGTTAGATGCCAGAGTTGGAACAGTTTGGTTGTATGGGCACTGCTTGGTGAGAAGTGCAGCATATTCAAGAGTACAAGTGTCCAGTGCTATTGATGGAACATTGTTTAAGGCCCATCACTTTTGCAATATCCAGTAGCCTCAGCTGTTTCTTGATATATTGTGAAATGGATCAAATTGGCCAAAGATAGGCACCTGTGATGCTGGGCACCTCTAAAGGAAGCCAACATGGATCATTTATTTGGCACTTCTGGCTGAAGATGCTTGCAAATGCTCAGCTTTATCTTTTGCACTGATGTGCTCGACATTCCCATTATTGAGAATGGGGATATTTGTGGAGCCTTCTCTTCCAGCAAATTGTTTAATTATCCACTACTATGCTCTTTTTGTTGCAGGATAACAGTCCGAATTGATATAAGGTGATTATCATTCAGGGCTAACTGATGGTACAAATCATTTGATGAACAGAACTAAGTTGTAATTGATCATTATTTATGATATTTAATCCAGAACTTCACACATTGATAAAAGGAACTGTGTATTCTCCTAAAGAAACACATTCAATATATCATAATTGCATCATAATCATCATTCCAATGACAAAGTGCTCAGCTCAACAAAGCAATGTCTAAAAATAAAGGAACAAGAAACACCAAAAATACATTTCATCATCTGTAATAGAATCTAAAACAAGTTCCTGTAACTCTGGTTCTTATTGCTTTAAAATTTCTAGTACAAACAAGATACTTGCATACTACTCCCCTCCCCAGTCAAATACTGGAGATCTGCAGGCCAACAAAACTTAGATCTGATCTGTTGGTTATAGATTGCTTAGCACTATTTAGTATTTTGCTGCTTATGCTGTTTGACATGTAGGTAGTCTTATGTTGTACTTTCAACAGGCTGATATGCCTAGTGATTCTTCTGACGTGCCCCTTACACTCTTCATTGAACCAGTGCTGATCCCCTGCTTGACAGTAATGGTAAAGTGAAGGCTATGTCATGCGTTAACTTTGCAGATTTGCAGTTGAGTACAATTCTGATGCTGCTGATGGGCTACAGCACCTCATGCATATTCAGTCTTGTGTTGCTAGATCTATTCGAATTCTATTTCATTCAGTACTACACAACATCATGAATAGTTTCCTCGGTGTGAAAATGGGACTTTATCTTGTTAGATTTTGATGGTTCATGATCACTGTTGTTAGGTATAGGGAGGTGACCATTTGTAAGCAATTTTCTATAGTGTCTTGACTTTGTTCAGAAGCAACAGTTAAGATATGGTACGTTAGTTAATTAGATAAGAAAAGGAAATATGACTGGTGACAGAAGACAACATCTTATTGATCTCAAAGTCATTCTTTAGAATGGAGAAGCAGAGGCGGTGAACCCCTGTGGTTTATATTGGCTAGGTATTCATTTCTGGTGTTTCACAATCTTTGATGATAGCAGTCTTTGTTCTTCCCTCAAATTTCCGGTCTTCATCCACATAAGTGATAGCTTTTGACTCTGGAGCCTCTCTATATCACTTGCTACCTGTCATGTCTATTGATTTATCTTATTTTGGGGGCTGGCAATCTCTACTTTGTCAATCATTTGTCTGAATACTCTCAGCCATAACCATGGGCTGTTACTTATGATGGCAGATGACTTGCTGACCTTCATTTGAAGATTAAGTTGTCATTCCTTCTCAGACTGAAACATCCTGTTTTCCTGAACACTGGAATCTAATAAGGTAGTGTGGGCCTGATAAATCTTTGACATCAGATCAATGGAACTTCATCGCCTCATTGATTCTTGTGACCTTTCTTCTTTTTACATATGCCAGAAATTTGTTTTATATTGGTAGAAGTCTAGTTATAACAGTAGCATAATTCAATTAGGTCTAATGTTAAATAGGAAATATTAAATATGGAATATTAAAAATAATTCAGCTTTAAAGATTGCCTCAATTTCCAACAATTTCAACAAGGACTGTCTGTTGATCACTCCTTTCAATAAAATTATAGACAAATGTGTCTGCAGCAGGCAGATTAGTGGGTATGAGATTAAGTACATTTTTCCCTCTTGTTCGTTCCACCAACATCTTCTTGAGACACAGTCTAGTTATATACCCTATGGAAGCTAACTAGCTTCATCACTCCTGGTAATAGAGTCATAGAGTCATAGAGATATACAGCACAGAAACAGACCCTTTGGTCCAACTCGTCCATGCCGACCAGATATCCCAACCAGACTTTCAAGTCATTCAGATATGGGGATGTATATGTTTTTAAATGAGTCAAACATAATAAGGTTTCCTCTCTTAACATGCTCTTCCCATGATATGTCTCACTCTCATTTTAATTATAGTGTGATAATCAGCCTAATCTTCGGTGAAGACAAACAGAAAGTCTTCAAGATGTCCCTTACTCGTATTCTCTGCCTCCACAGATAGGTTGCCACTTTGATCATAATATAGCTGACTTGTTGCTTCATTTATCTTTGCACTTTGCATACTTCTAACACAAAAAATTGTTTTTTTTTTGGTGTATTCCTGTCCATACGCTTTCCTGATCTGTTTGCTTTTCTTTCCTGAACTTCGTTTTATAATTCACCTTTATGCTTATTGTGCTATTTATGATTTTCTGCAGTATTTCACTCGCTTTGCCGGATATTATTTTTCTTGCTTTTTTGAAATTGGATCCTTATTGCAGCTGCTCAGTAGAGCAAGGTGTAGAGTTTGTTGTTTCACATGTTTGATTGATCAGATCATGTTCAGCCTAAATTTCCTTACTCACCTTTCTGTCAGTGTCCTCTTGGACTGTCACAGATTTCTGTTATCATTGCTATTTTCAGCTCACTTGCTTCTCAGCCAAATACGTTTGAACTCCCCTTATAGAAAATTTGCTCTTATTTTACCCTTTTTTCCCACATTTATGCTAAAATATGCATCACCCAACACAAAAAAAATGCTCTCCTACTAATAGTCATTTGAGCTATTCCATTTCAGTGTCCGAAATCTAAATGTGGAATTTCCAAACACTGGCAGGTGCACCATTGGACTACGACAGACTGGTTAATACTGCTGTGCATTTAAAGTCTGAAGTAGAGTATTCATGCAATTTCAGTGACTATGTGCAAATCATGTAAGGTCTCATAATATTACTGTTTTTGTATTCTTGATTTTTTTTTGAACTTACCGGGAACTTGCCTCCAACATGTACAATTCTCCTCCCTGAATTCTTGCAAAATTAGCAATATCATGCTTCATTTTTTGAACGTGTGTCTTTTCCTTTGTAGATCTATCTAACATATCCCCTCTCTTCTACCTCTTTTTAAAATTTAAATAACTATTGCTGCCTGCAACTTTGGTTTTCTATTATGAAATCCTGTCTGAAATTCCAGGAAATCAAAACTTTAGGATGTTGTTCATTCCCTTCTCTAAGCTGTGATCTTAATCATGCCACATATGTGCCATGCATTGACTATATTGACAGAGAATCTAACCGTCACCCCTTGACAGTCAACGACATTGTCATTATTGAAATCTTCAGTGTCAAGCTTCTGGACATTATCTTTGATCAGAATCTGAACTAGTCTATCCATATTGGAATAGGTCCGGGTGGGTTATTCTTCGGAGAGTCAGTGTGGACTTGTTGGACCGAAGGACCTGTTTCCATACGTAGGGAATCTAATCTAATCTAATCTAATCTATTAATATTCTAGCTGTGAGCGTAATTTCTCCCACTGTGAATCCTTTACACTTGCAGCTGAAGTTTTATGGGATTTAAATCATTTTATTGATATCCATTTTCAAAAATAGGACTGTCAGCGAAACCTCAGTGAACAATATCACCTCAAACACTATTGCTTGCTTTCAATGGAGATTTAGTAATGTTGAGCTATGAGGAAGTGAGGACTGCAGATGCTGGAGACCAGAGATGAAAAATGTGGTGCTGGAAAAACACAGTAGGCCAAGTAGCATCCGAGGAGCAGGAGAATCGACGTTTCGGGCATAAGCACTTCTTCAGGAAATAATGCTGAGCTATCTTGATGTGGCCATTTTAATTCCCCATCTAAAGTATATTTTGTGATCCTTGTCATCCTCAATGCTTCCTGCAAGTAGTGTCAGTATGGAGGAGCACTGATCGTCAGCTGAGGGCAGGCAGTACATGGTAATCAGAGACTTCTTTGCTCATCTTTAACTGGTGCCGTAGCACTTCATGGGATCTGGAATCAGTGTTGATGATTTCTTGACCATCTGCCTCTGACAGTGGGACAGGATGTACTCAGAAGTGATGATGGTGTTGTCGGGGGAATTGTGAGTATGACCTAATTGGGCTCTGCCAATCTAAACTAGTCCCCAGATGTTGCTAAGGAGGGCTTGTAGGATCAATAAAGCAGAGGATGCCATTGTCATTTCTGGTGCATAGGCTGATACTAAGTGGTGCATCTGATTTTATTCCTTTTTTGAGACTTTTTAGCAGTTTTTACATAATTGAATAACTTGCAATTACTACCCATTCCTAGTTGCCTTTGAAAAGGGGGTGGTGAACTACTTTATTGAACCGCTGCAGTCCGTATGTTTTAGGTAGGCACACAATGCCATTTGTGAGGGAGTTCCAGTGACATTGAAGCTGCTGAAAGTGAATTGGTGACATGCCATGATGATACAGAGAGGCTGCTAAATGTCAGAGTCCATCGTGCGGATGTGCAGTCCGTGCAATTGCTTTCTATGGAGACTGGTGTGGGGGTATATCCAAGGTGGATGTCAGGAGGAGCAAGTAACAAACTGGGGTCATTAGGTAGCCACGCAAACTCTCATGAAAGGATTTCCCATTGTTTAGTTTCTAACTGTGGCAGGGGTGGTGAGACAATAGGAGGCTGTAGATTCAGGAAATGAGAAAATAATAACACGTGTGATAATGAGTGATAATCCATTCTAAAGAGCCTCTCAATACTCACTTGTGAGGAACTTATCTCTCTATACAGGACCTGGTTAAGACGTTTTGATCTTAACATCAACGAAGAGCTCACTAGACATTTCACCCAATTTTCACAAATTCCAAGCGATTTCCCATGTTGTTCAGTAGTTGGAAGAACCCACATTAACAGTTACATCTTGTAAGTAAGTGTAAATACTAATATTTCAAACTATCATGTCATCAAATTCAACTTTTTTCTGTCATTGGTGTCATACAGATTGAATACTTTTCACTTTGGATAGAGTTCAATGAACATAGTGTGGTATGGTGTCTCAGTGGTTAGCACTGCTGCCTCACCATGCGAGGGACATGGGTTTGATCCCAGCCTCGGGTGACTGTGTGGAGTTTGCATATTCTCCCTGTGTCTGTGGGGTCTACTCTGGTTTCCTCCCACAATATAAAGATGTGCAGGTTAGGTGAATTGCCCATAGTATAGATTATTAGTCAGGGGTAAATATAAGGTAGGGGTCTGGGTGGGTTACTCTTTGGAAGGTTGGTGTGGGCCTGTTTCCACACTGTGGGATTCTAATTCTAACATCCATTTTCAATGCAGCTACATTACACTCTTTGAACAAAGGACAGAATGTTTTGGGATTGTCTCAGTTACATCACTACACTTCTGGTTTCCAGGCAACCATATTCCCTGGAATAATCAGAGGCAATTTGATCTGTCCATTCTAGTTCACAACGTCCAGGAATTGGGCTATGCAGAGATACTTTCATTTCCAAAGCTGTGTTTTTACAAAGGAATTTTCAATTTGTGAATAACATTTCTTTGTTTACAAGCCTACCAAATTATCATACAAGGCACTTAGTTACATGACCATGTCTCTTTAAGATCATGAAGAAAATTCTCTTGTGGTTTATAAAAGATTCATATGTGAATTTACTTCATAATTCTTTTTTGCATTGCATTATAAGTTGCTGTGGAATGTATAACTATAGATTATTATATGAAGCTATGATGAACAATGGTTGCAATTTAGGTCAAGACTGGTAACATTTTTAAAAGGTGGAGGAAATCTGAAATTCCAGTTATTTATTTTAAAAATGAAGCCGCAAGATCATATGTGATACATAAAATAATTTGTATTATAGAAGTCATACAAAATGAACACTAAATTCTATGTCAATACATAGAATCCCTACAGTGCAGAAAAAGGCCAGTCAGCCTACCAAGTCTGCACCAACACTCTGAAACGTATCCTACTCAGCAACTGCCCCCCACCCTATCCCCATAACCTTCATTTACCATTGTTAATCAGCCTAACTTGCACTTTCCTAGACACTATAAGGCATTTAGCATGCATATCTTTGGATTGTGAAAGGAAACTGGAGCAGCCAGTGGAAACCCACACTGACAAAGGGACAATGTGTAAACTCCACATAGACAGTCACCTAAGGCTGGAATTGAACTTAGGTCCCTGGTGCTGTGAGACTAACTTCTGAGCCACCATGCCATGCCAAATTATGCATACTTTAAAAACCCAATTTAACATCTTGAATAAACTTAAATTAATAGGCAAATTATAGTCATAGAGTCATAGAGATGTACAGCATGGAAACAGTCCCTTCAGTCCAACCGTCCATGCTGACCAGATATCCCAACCCAATCTAGTCCCACCTACCACAAACCGGCCTATATCCCTCCAAACCCTCCCTATTCATATACCCATCCAAATACCTCTTAAATTGGTGGGCGGCACGATGGCACAGTGGCTAGCACTGCTGCCTCACAGCGCCAGAGACCCGGATTCAATTCCCGCCTCAGGCGACTGACTGTGTGGAGTTTGCACGTTCTCCCCGTGTCTGTGTGGGTTTCCTCCGGGTGCTCCGGTTTCCTCCCACAGTCCAAAGATGTGCAGGTCAGGTGAATTGGCCATGCTAAATTGCCCGTAGTGTTAGGTAAGGGGTATGGGTGGGTTGCGCTTCGGCGGGTCGGTGTGGACTTGTTGGGCCGAAGGGCCTGTTTCCACACTGTAATGTAATCTAATCTAAATCTAATCTAAATCTAAATCTTGCAATTGTATCAGCCTCCACCACTTCCTATGGCAGCTCATTCCATACACGTACCACTCTCTGTGTGAAAAAGTTGCCTCTTAGGTCTCTTTTATATCTATCCCCTCTCACCCTAAACCTATGCCCTCTAGTTCTGGACTCCCTGACCCCAGGGAAAAGACTTTGCCTATTTACCCTATCCATGCCCCTCATAATTTTGTAAACTTCTATAAGGTCACCCCTCAGCCTCCGACGCTCCACGGAAAACAGCACCAGCCTGTTCAGCCTCTCCCTACAGCTCAAATCCTCCAACCCTGGCAACATCCTTGTAAATCTTTTCTGAATCCTTTCAAGTTTCACAACATCTTTGAGATAGGAAGGAGACCAGAATTGCACGCAATATTCCAACAGTGGCCTGACTAATGTCCTGTATAGCCGCAACATGACCTCCCAACTTCTATACTCAATACTCTGATTGATAAAGGAAAGCATACCAAATGCCTTCTTCACTATACTATCTACCTGCAACTCCACTTTCAAGGAGCTATGAACCTGGACTCCAAGGTCTCTTTGTTCAGCAACACTCCCTAGGATCTTACCATTAAGTGTGTAAGTCCTGCTAAGATTTGGTTTCCCAAAATGCAAACTCGCATTTATCTGAATTAAACTCCATCTGTCACTTCTCAGCCCATTGGCCCATCTTGTCAAGATCCTGTTGTAATCTGAGGTAACCTTCTTCACTGTCCACTACACCTCCAATTTTGGTGTCATCTGCAAACTTACTAACTGTACCTCTTACACTCGCATCCAAATCATTTATGTAAATGACAAAAAGTAGAGGACCCAGCACCGATCCTTGTGGCACTCCACTGGTCACAGTCCTCCAGACTGAAAAACAACCCTCCACTACCACCCTCTGTCTTCTACCTTTGAGCCAGTTCTGTAACCAAATGGCTAGTTCTCCCTGTATTCCATGAGATCTAACCTTGCTAATCAGTCTCTCATGGGAAAACCTTTTCGAATGCCTTACTGAAGTCCATATAGATCACATCTACCACTCTGCCCTCATCAATCCTCTTTGTTACTTCTTCAAAAAACTCTTTCAAGTTTGTGAGACATGATTTCTCA
The DNA here is from genome assembly GCF_037043375.1 of Chiloscyllium plagiosum. Classification (NCBI taxonomy): domain Eukaryota; kingdom Metazoa; phylum Chordata; class Chondrichthyes; order Orectolobiformes; family Hemiscylliidae; genus Chiloscyllium; species Chiloscyllium plagiosum. The sequence continues at coordinate 62,755,348 of NW_028270154.1, read as the reverse complement.
CGCACAAAGCCATGTTGACTATCTCTAATCAGTCCTTGCCTTTCCAAATACCTGTAGATCTTGCCCCTCAGGATTCCTTCCAACAACTTGCCCACCACTGACGTCAGGCTCAATGGTCTATAGTTCCCTGGCTTGTCCTTGCCACCCTTCTTAAACAGTGGCACCATGTTAGCCAATCTCCAGTCTTCCGGCACCTCACCTGTGACTATGGATGAAACAAATATCTCAGCAAGGGGCCCTATAATCACTTCTCTAGCTTCCCACAGAGTTCTTGGGTACACCTGATCAGGTCCTCAAATTATGTTTGATTATAAACTCTAAAATATATGTAAATGACAGATACAAACAAGTCAGATTTTACCAATGAGCTCAATAGTTTATTCAGAAAATAGTCATCAAACTTAGTCACAAACTCCAGATTGATTCTGTTATGAAGGGGTAGAAGTGTACTGTACCTTTAAGACAGTGAAGGACTTAGAGAGGTGCACAGAGTGCTGGAGAATTTACAATGTAACATTTGGTCCAGTAGCTAGGGTAGCTGGTTGTCTGGATACAATAACAAATTCAACTGCGGTCAATCAATTTAAATTACACAAATTCCAAGCTTGTATGAATTTAGTATATTGACAATATTAAAAACCAATAACACAATCTGATGCTTTGGGGTATAAGACTGGAAGAACTTGAACAGTTGAGAGAGAACTGCCAACCATCAACATTTGCAGACTGCCTGGAAAATTAGCTGTCTTAAAGGTACATTTATCTATCAATGACCGGTGAAAGAGAAATTCTAAGAAGAAGAAAATCGACAGAGGAAGATACAAAGGGAAGATTCAACAGCTACCTGTTTTTGAAATTTGCATTTTGATAAATCTTAATTGGGGGGTTTATTGGATTAATATTATAGAAGGGAAAATAAATGATAGGTTAGAGGAAGGAGTTGTAAATAGTTGTTAGTTAATTATTCTCTATTGTACTTTAAGAAATAAAGTTACTTTTTACTTTAAATAGTTCTTGGCCTCTCGAATTTTCAGATTACTGCATGGGATAAAATCCTTTCTGTTGCTGGTTTAAATTAACAGAGGGGGTTTACCCCGTGTCATAACAATTCTTAAAAGAAAATATCACTAAAAATTGTAATAAATTTATAGACCTATTCTTTTTGCCTCAAGAATGGAGAGTTACATATTCTGAGATTGGTTAACTTAGGAGAACTTTCTCTGCTGCTTGGTAAATACTTTGTAAATATATCTTATCCTGAGATACCTTTGGTAGTCTGAGTGCTGCTAGGATTGAGAACACTTTACATTAGGCCCAAATTTGTAGCTAGTAATGCTAAGTTCCTACAATGATTTAAAATCACACCCAGTTGAGGATATGGGTTAATAATAAGATATACTGAATACATTTACCTTGCCAGGGATAAGGATAATTGAACAAGATGACCAGTTCACCTCAAGGTCCTCTTATGCTTCAGGTGAGCAGAAAGGTGCAGGCATGGCTTGAGAAGGAGAAGAGGAAGCCATATGAAGCAGACTTCTCAAGCCACTCTGGTGTCAACAGTAGTTCATTAGCATGTTCCACTGTAGTTCCTCTGAGAGTGACATTAACCTTTCACAGAGCTGCAATGACAGAGAAGACTCCTGCCCTTCTGCAGGAGGTCTTCAATAGGCTGCGACTCTCTGGACACCGGGCAACCAGAGGATGATGGGCAAGATCATCCCAAGTAAAAAATAGCAAAGTCAGCAGTCTCCTTCCACCTCAGCTGACATTGTATGGGGAGCACAACATTAAAGCACCTGTTAGAGATTTAAGAAGAACATTGACCTGCATTTGGAGTTCAGCAGTTGGAAAATTTTGGAAGAATGTTGCCATTTTTTTCATTTGTTAATAATCTGCATGGAAAGATTCGGCAACTAGACTGCCTTACTTTGTTGACATCATGTCTCCTTCTTAGGAAAGGTGAATTGACTGGGAGGAAAGTCTTGTGGTGGTTGCAAAGCAGTTGTACCTTGAAAAAAGGGCAGCCCCTCCTATTGGTGAAGAGTGCTACCTGGCCAGTGGGAACTTTGAAAGCCTTAGCTATACAGTTGAGAACATCCCACAACTGGTTGCACCCAATGATGGCTGCAAATTGTACAGCCATCTTTGATTGGCTTTCTGGATCAGCACAAAGTGTGTCTATTGTCTGGTCCTCGCAAACATAGTTGATGCAGCAATGTGCTATAAAATGCAAGATTTTGCATATGTGCCCTGTAGATCCCTTGAATGAGCTTGCAGCACAGAAATTCATAAATCATTGATGGTTATCCCTTCCTACACGGCTCAGCATATCCCCTGTAGGTAGCTGAATCTCAACTAGTAGATTGTCCATGGCAAGTAAGCTCATTTTCACCTAGGATGTGGCTATTTGTCCCTTTTCACCTTTTCACCCATCACGATCCTGAAGCTAGCTCACTAACTGCCCTCTAGATTTTGATACCTCATGGCTCTGGCTGCTTCTCCTTGGCTGCTTCTCCTTGCTGTAGGAACTGAGACATGAGTGATTGAAGCCCATGGCATGCAGATTCTTTGAGCCTCCAGGGCCTTTTACTCTGATCATTTACCAAAATAAGTGTTAACTTCACCTTTCATGACTGTGAATATCAATGCCCATGCTGGTCCACCTTCTTGCAAAGGCACGCTGGGATTCCTGATGGTTGCCATCTGGAACCAGAGCTGGTCTCCCACTGATTCACTGCATCTTCCGCCCTAGTAATGTTCAGAAACTTGAAACCTTTCTGAGCATTCCTAGTAAAGGTTAGTAAACTATAACAAAACTGGAGTGAATGATTGGTTAAAGATGTTAATTCCCTTTCTCCTGTGTGAAAAATCTTCCGTCCTAATGCTAGGTGCCCTTGGGAATATCAAACTTCAATGTGATAACAGTCAGATTTCCATCCCAAATTCTTCTTTCCTGACTCTCCAATCCCTCCTGCATCTCAGCCTGACGTCAGTAGGCCCATTGCTTGTGCATTTAGGGTGGTTTAATATATTAGACAGGATGTCTATATTATTTAAGGAGGTCTGCTGATATGCTGGTTTTGCCTGATTTTCACTTTTCCAAATATACAATGCAACTTGTCTGCAATTACTCTGGCATGTCTGTTGTCCAATTACACCTAGATTGACCCCTCTTCCTGCTGCCCACCATTTTACCCTCTAGAAGAGCTCTCTACACCTTTTCAGCTTTGAACAAAATGTCAAAATATTGACCTGTTTGTTTCTGGATATTGTATGTACAGTCCTTTTTAGATTAGATTAGATTAGATTAGATTACTTACAGTGTGGAAACAGGCCCTTCGGCCCAACAAGTCCACACCGACCCGCCGAAGCGCAACCCACCCATTCCCCTACACTTACCCTTTTTACCTAACACTACGGGCAATTTAGCTTGGCCAATTCACCTGACCTGCACATCTTTGGACTGTGGGAGGAAACCGGAGCACCCGGAGGAAACCCACGCAGACACGGGGAGAATGTGCAAACTCCACATCATCCCTTCATTCCTCACATAATTTATTTATGGAATTTTAAACATGCATCTTAATATCTGCATTTTAAAGGCCTCTGTTTTTTCCCCACAAATCTCATTCTCCTAGTTTCTGAGATCTACGGGAAGTTGGACAGAATTCTACTGGCTTTTTTACAAGCTTGAATTTTCTTGTTGTTAACTCATTCTTCACCTTTGCAAAATTACTTCTGACTATCTCTATCCTTCCTCTATCTTTGCTATTAAATATACCATCTTCTGTTTTCAGTTGTCCTAAATAGACAAATTAATTTATTTCTTCTAATGTGATGCCACTTCAATTCATTTTAATTTCTTCTAACATAATCTTTCTAACTACCATTGAATTTAATTTTTGGTGTTCATACTCAATCCATAATCAGCTGACATTAGAGAAAGATGAGAATTATGATGAGTAAAACATACATTTTTTGTTAGTTTTATAATAGATTGATCTAGTACAGGAAGCAGTTACTCCCAATAGATGAGAACTTAAATACAGTATAAATGTAATTCCATGGCAGAGAAACTAACTACCTGTGATGAAATTCAGATTGCAGATCTATATATGATTGAGGTTTTAAGATAAAAACTTAGATCATCATTTACATGTGTGCAACAAAACTAAAGGAAGCTAAATGTGTCTTTATTAAATACAAATAGCAAACCTTGAAGTATTTATTAAGTTAATATAAATAGTGAGTAGAAGAATGTGATATAAATTTTGTTACAACCAGGCTACAAAGGGTGAATCAATATCCCTTCTTTCAACATCCTCTACATTTGTTAAAAAAATGTTATTTTTAGCACAAGGCTATACTTCTTTCCAGTTAAAACATAGTTAACTGGTTCATCAGGAACAAAATGAGCCAATTTCAACATTTTTTTTGAGTGGAAGAAAAAGCAATTTCATTATCTGCTAAACTCAATAAAAATAATTAAGGCATGATCTCAATAACGTCTGCACGTAGGTTCAAAATTGAGACAGTTCACGCCCAGTTCAAATGGAAAAGGAAAGGTTTGTACAATTTAACCTCTAAGAGAGCCCTCGGGTTGTAAATGTTTTAACTTGAGACTATTTAAATGATGTCTTATATCTTCACCAGTAACATATATTTCAGTTGTACTTTGAGTTCCAGGTATTCTAACATTTCCTTTTGGTTTATGTTGTCATTGGGTGCTTTGTCTTTCAATAGGGTAAGGCTGATTCCAGTAATACACCCATCTCTTCTGCCCTATTGAAAACAGCTCCTGAAATATTACACCTTTCTGTATTCAAATGTTTGAGCTCATTGTTTTCAAGCTTGACAATTGTAGGCAATACCTTTAATCTCCAATTTGTGATACATTTCATACAAGCATAATTCAAAACTGGAGGTAAATGTTTCTTGGAGAAAGTGAGGACTGCAGATGCTGGAGATCAGAGCTGAAAATGTGTTGCTGGAAAAGCGCAGCAGGTCAGGCAGCATCCAAAGAGCAGGAGAATCGATGTTTCGGGCATGAGCCCTTCTTCAGGAAATGTTTCTTCACTAGTTTCAGTGGCTTTTGGTAAAATTCTGTTCTGATGGGTTTGTTATTTCACATTAGTTTTGCAAATATTAGTTAAGTTGTGTGGCCAGCTGATTGCTTTGACCTTTTTGTAAGTCTATATATGTAAAGGTATTTTAATCCGAGAAAGTCCCAGGTATTAAACTCAGATGAGGTAATTTGAAAATTAATGATTTATTTTTACTGTTATTTTGACAAAGATATTATGCGTTTGTATGCAAACAACACAGGTCACCATTTCTAGGCTGCAATTTTTTCTTTGTACTCATGAACTACTTTTTGTCATTTACATAAATGATTTGGATGTGAGCATAAGAGGTACAGTTAGTAAGTTTGCAGATGACACCAAAATTGGAGGTGTCGTGGACAGCGAAGAGGGTTAACTCAGATTACAAAAGGATCCTGACCAGATGGGGCAATGGGCTGAGAAGTGGCTGATGGAGTTTAATTCAGATAAATGCAAGGTGCTGCATTTTGGGCAAGGACTTAGCAGGACTTATACACTTAATGGGAAGATCCTAGGGAGTGTTGCTGAACAAAGAGACCTTGGAGTGCAGGTTCATAGTTCCTTGAAAGTAGAGTCACAGGTAGATAGGATAGTGAAGAGGGCGTTTGGTATGCTTTCCTTTATTGGTCAGAGTATTGAGTACAGAAATTGGTAGATCATGTTGCGACTGTACAGGACATTGGTTAGGCCACTGTTGGAATATTGCATGCAGTTCTGGTCTCCTTCCTATCGGAAAGATGTTGTGAAACTTGAAAAGGTTCAGAAAAGATTTACAAGGATGTTGCCAGGGTTGGAGGATTTGAGCTACAGGGAGAGGATGAACAGACAGTTTTCCTTGGAGTGTCGGAGGCTGAGGGGTGACCTTATAGAGGTTTACAAAATTATGAGGGGCATGGATAGGGTAAGTAGGCAAAGTCTTTTCCTTGGGGTTGGGGAGTCCAGAACTAGAGGGCATAGGTTTAGGGTGAGAGGGGAAAGACATAAGAGAGACCTAAGAGGCAACTTTTTCACACAGAGGGTGGTACGGGTATTGAATGAGCTGCCAGAGGAAGTGGTGGAGGCTGGTACAATTGCAACATTTAAGAGGCATTTGGATGGGTATATGAATAGGGAGGTCTTTGGACTCCTCCATCGTCAGACCACAGCGAAACGACGGTTGGAGGAAGAACGCCTCATCTTCCGGCTAGGAACCCTCCAACCACAAAGGATGAACTCGGATTTCACCAGTTTCCTCATTTCCCCTCCCCCCAGCCTGTCTCAGTCAAATCCATCAAATTCAGCACCGCCTCCCTAACCTGCAATCTTCTTCCCGACCTCTCCGCCCCCACCCCAATCTGTCCTATCACCCTCACCTTGACCTTTTTCCACCTATCACATTTCCGACGCCCCTCCCCAAGTCCCTCCTCCCTATCTTTTATCTTAGCCTGCTGGACAAACTTTCCTCATTCCTGAAGAAGAGCTAATGCCCGAAACGTCGATTCTCCTGTTCCCTAGATGCTGCCTGACCTGCTGCGCTTCTCCAGCAACACATTTCCATCTCTGATCTCCAGCATCTGCAGACCTCATTTTCTCTTCATATGAATAGGGAGGGTTTGCAGGGATATGGGCCGGGTTGTGGCAGGTGGGACTAGATTGGGTTGGGATATTTGGTCGGCATGGACAGGTTGGACCAAAAGGTCTGTTTCCATGTTGTACATCTCTATGACTCTATGACTCTACAAGTGAACAAACAAGAGTAGAGATAAACATATAGCTTTTAACAGTCAACTGGCAGAATGCCAGTCTGCTGCTGGTTGATGGTATTAGTGGGAGGGCTAGGTCACTCTCATTAATGCTACTACTCCTTTTGGACCCACAAAAATAACTTATTTTTCTGGGTTTCTTCAGCTGTACTATTTACTGACTCATGTTCATATTACACAAGATGAATTCAGTAAGCATTTAAAATAAGGATCCCTTATTCTCCCATCTGTTTCAGTCACGTTGCTCAATTACTCAGAGGAACGCCCATTGATAAATGGTAACAAAACAGGAATGGTCCAGTCACCATCCTGTTTTCAGAAAGCAGAAATTAAAAATCTTCCCTCACACTTTGTGACCACAAGAATATTAAAAAGAAAATTAAATATTTATTGTATTCTAATATGTGCAAAGATGAAGTGCATCCCATATATAGGCTGCCTTACAAAGATTATTCGGCAAATGAAAGATAAAATGGATGGTAAATATTATATGTCAAACCAATTTTAATTTTTAAGCCTTAAAAATGTTGTCTTTCAGTATATTCATCATTTTCTCGAGTTAATGGGATCTGGATGTCCAGTTTAGTACTGTGGAATAGATGTGCTGCCTTTAGACTTCACTGAATACAGGAAATTGCCTGGGGATTGAAATAAAAAAATACATTTGATTTAGGACAGTAATGTATTTTGCTTAGAGTGTTGTAATCTATTAGGGTCTAATGGCGCAAGCTTGATTTATGAAGGGAAATGTTCTGATAGGGATGTGGTGTCCTCTCTGCAGAGCTGCATGTGAGAGAATCTCATTAAGCGATCATAAGAAAAAACATGCATCAGGGTTAGAATCAACTGACACACACACAAAAGAACTTCAAACATGGCTTGTATCAGAAAACGCTTGTCACTTGGCTCACTTAGCTGAACAAGAAAAATTATTTTCTGCGTCCTTTAATACCCTTCGGTGAATTTTTTGTCTGTTCATTTATAGAATCATTAATCTGGTGCTTGATTTCTGTTTTGTCCAGCTGAAACTTGCTGAAGTGGCACAAACACTAGTGTAATGATCAAGCTTCAATATATCAGAACTATATGTAGCTGCACTTGATGCTGGATGTTTGCATGAGTTTTTAACATGGTTGAGGGCATTCAGTTGAAAGCATATATATCAGGAACAGCACAATTTGGCTTTATAAATGACTTCAAATCAATGCTCATTTTAGGCTTATTGTGTACTCGTCACTGGTCTGTAACGACCACTTGGATGCCACAAATACATATCATAATTCTCCTTATGTTGATGGTTGATGGATCAGAGAACAAGATTTAGGGATACAGAGCAGCAAGGGTCAATAATTAAAAGTAGATTGCTCAGATTTGAATTGAAACTTTCCCAACAGAAGAATATAACATGACCATTAAATGTAACAATTTATAACCCCAACACCAAATTTTTGTAGCAAAGTTAACAAAATTAAATGCCCCAAAACACATAATAGGGATATTCCAAAACAAACTTTAACACATAACCACATGAGGACATATTGTGGGAATTTTGTTGAGATGTTGGAAATCTTGCCTATTGGCTGGAGAGCTGGTGAGAAACCAGCTTTGATTCTTTTTTGGGAAGACCTATTGAAGCACAAGAGCAACTGAGCAAGTTCTCAAGTAAAGTACTCTCAGGATCCTGGAGTTCTAGGACTTGAGCAACCCTGCTCTACACTAAATACTTTATCCAATTACCTAGCACCTTATCTACATCGCATTCGTGTCTTACCCCTTTGGCAGTTACCTGGCAACAGAGAGAATTGGATCTCAGTGGTAAAGGTGGTCATGTCCCAGGTATGAAAAGGATTGTCTTCTTCTGTACATCACCTGTCTACACCTGGGGCCCAGCACCCATCCTTTGCAGCCAAACCCTGATACTTTGTGCTGCCAGCCCCAAAACTCTCCTGCTCCTTTCCCCAGGACCTGGTGCCCTGTCCTTCATCATTGAGGCCTGTAATACCCCCAGCCTTCCCAGGAACCAACATTCTTAGGTCCTCCCTGACCCATGCCACTAGACTCAAGCTCCTTCCCTGCCTCTATATCTGATATCCCTTTAGGATATGACCATCCCATCCGATGTATCTGATAGCCCCTTTTCCTGTGAGAACCAACACTGTCCAGCCATCCTGCTCTACACTAAATACTTTATTCATTTAACTAATATCCTATTTACCTGGCATTCAACATACCTGTGCCTTACCCTTGGTTCAGCCTACTTACCTGGCACCCTATCTATACCCACTTGGCTTCATACTCATTTGGATCACCCAACCCTTCTCCCAAATTTCCTGGCACGTTATTCCTACTTACCTGGTAACCTAACACCTACCTGCTACTAGCAACTCACCCCTTACTCATCTGGCACCCTACTTACCTCACATGCTACCTCTCTACTAGCAACCATTCTGGCATCCTAACCTCATGCTTACCTTATGAATGCAGGTTAGCTCGCTGAGCTGGAAAGTTTGTTTTCAGACATTTCATCACCATACTTGGTAACTAGTGAGCCTCCAGATGAAGCCACTTACTTTATGTATTTACCCTACAGGAATTCTCAAAGTACCTGGCCGTAATGCTGGACTTTTAAGTTATAGCCATTCTTCAAAAAAAAGCCTGGCCCAAATACTCTGTAAAACAATATACAAGTTCAAATAATTGAATAAGAAAATTGGTGAATGGAGTATAATGTAGGAAAATGTGAGGTTGTACAATTTGATAGGAAGAGCAGAAATATGCAATATTATTTAACTCTCAAGAGATTGTCGAATTCTGCAGTTCAGAGACAACAGGGTGTTGCTGTACATGAAGCAAAGAAGGCAACATGCAGGTACAGCAAGTAATTAGGAATGCAAATGGAATATTAAGGGTGTGTTGCCAGATTTGTACAGGGTGTTGCTGACAACACATCCAGAGCACTGAGTACATCTTTGGTATATTTGCATTGCTAGCAGTTTGGAGAAGACTCACATGTTTGTTTCCTAGGATGAAGAGGTTGTCTTCTAAGGAAAGGTTGAGCAGCTTTGGCCTACACTTTATTGATGTTATTTCATTCAAAATGATCTTAAAGAAATATATAAGATTCTGAGGGAGTTTGATAGGATAAATAAAGCAGGACATTTCTCCTTACAAGGGAATCTAAAAGTGAAGGGAACATTTTCAGAATAAGGGGTACCCATTGAGGAAGAAAATAGTGAGGATTTTCTTCTTTGGGAGGGAATTCGCCATGCAAAGAATGGTGGAGGCTGAGACATTGAATATATCCAAGATAGATTTTTGATCAGTAAGGGAATTGAGTGTTATTGTGGGAAGGATGGAACAGACAGGAAAGTGAAACTGAGGTTGCAATCAGATCTTATTGAATGCTAGAATAGGCTCAAGGGGGCAAGTGACTTTTACACAGCTTCTACTTATTAATGTTGTTAAGCAAGCATATACAATTCCTCTTCTGTGGCACTTTAACAAGCCTGTTTAAATAAAAAAACATTGAATACGGAGGCTGGGCTGAGCTGTCTCTGGTGATTCTTCTCACTGCATTATTGTGAAATCAACAATACTCCTCTGCTCTTCTGGAATGTTGCCATTCAGGGCACAATGAGTATTTCAATGTCCCTTCTATGTGGAATTTTCTGTGAAGGCCATTAGGGATTGTTGTTAAGCTGCTGTACAACACAATGATTTGCCGTTAATATTCTAACTTCACTTTATTGCGTTAAACCACCAATGTAAATATAATGGAAGGCCTGTTCTCAAATTTGATCTCACAGACACAGGAAAATGTTTTTGAAGCACTGAATTTCATTTCATTAAAATTTAGTATTTGTTCTTGTTTTTTGATTGATAAAACCAAGGGCCCCATCTGGATGTATAAGTTGTGTGCTTCTGCAAGAAGATCCCAGGGGGTCCTGATGTTGTGGCCAGCATTTAATCCTCAGCCAATGTCAGAAAGCAGATTATCTGCTCACTTACTTCACTCCTGTTGGTTTGATCCTGCTATGCTTGGTTTGATGCTGTATATTACTACAATGAAACTGTGACAGCATGTCAAAAATAGTAATTTATTGACAAAGGGGTTTTTTATGTTTTGAGGTCATGAATGACACATTCTGATGTTTACTGAGAGGTAGTCCTTGAGCATCATGCTCAGCAAATAGTTTGTGAATTCCACAGCCTTCTTACTTTTGAAAACCAACATATCATAGACAAATAAATTAAGAAAGTGATGCCATTTTTCACAGGCAATTCATACTCTGATGATTGATAAATATACTTTTTAAATTCATATTTTCATTTCTGCAAATATTGCTCATGGACAGAATAAGACAATTGCACGTGGAAGATATTGCATATAAACACTTGGATATTATGCAAAAGATATACTTTACATTTCTTTACAAAAAGCACTTCAAATTACAATGTATAAAACTGCATTGACAACTTTAGCCGCAACATCATTATGAAACTTGAAATCAAATATTTGTTTTCTCTCAAGTGTCTTCCATTTGTCACATCACAGATATTCAATTTAGTTTCAAACGATGATACCTGGCAGGACAAAGTTTTACATAATTATTTTTAGCTATTTACTTGTGACAGTTTAACTGAATTTCAGTCTCTGGATTAACTGCTTCATCATATTTCAAAATATGCTTGCCACCAATGCAAACTGCAGCCAGGTGATTCAGTGTGCAAAGTTTGACAAAAAGTAATGGAGAAAATGGAGGCAACTTAACTGTTCTGTGACATTGTGTGTGATTGAAATGGAGGAAGGAGATAGTGTTGATAAGAATCTGATAGTTTTTTGTTCTCACGACATGGGACAGGCACAAACCTACTTTATAGGAAAGATGTGATTAAAAATGTGACAGCTTGCATTCTAGTTGTTGATTGATGATTGATGATTGAGGCTGCGAGATACAATTTCTGCAATAAAGAACTACATACCGATACCAGAATAATGCCAGAGTTATAATGATGTCACAGATTACAATAATATTAGAACTTATATTGATAACTATCCCGAATGTGGCAGGTTTCAGTCCCTGCAGAAAAGTGCAATTGTAAGCACCACAATGACATTGCAGTCAAGAAGAGAGTGACCTGATCAGTCACTGAAGAAAGGAGGAAAACTCATTCAGCAGACTGGCCACCTGAGTACAATTTATTATCATGCAAGGTTACCAACTGTCAGTATAATAAGTATACACATGATTTGGGTATAAGGATATAAAGACATTAGTAAGAACAAATACGTGCTACATTCTGTGTGAGGCACGATGTACACAATCTGGGAAATAAACTGGGGAAGGTGGGTGACTGGGTTACTGCACCCCTTCTGTGCATTTGTTATTCATCCTCCTGGAGGTAACTATTGGTAACCGAGCTGTTCAGCCATCTGTTATACTCCTTTTGATGCAGGCAACTGACTTGGAAAGTATCTGGTGCAGCAAGTAAACAGTTTCTTCTTTATTAAGATGTATGCATTCAGTATACTACAAAACACAGATTTCTTACACATATTATACTTTGTATAATATGAGTAAGGTTTGTTGGTTGTACACACATCCTTTTGTTGGAACCCTGACATATCAAAGAACAAGTTAAATTATATTGTTTTATTCAGCTGATATGGTTCAGACATGGCTTCAAATTTTATTTTGCACATTTCACAATGATTCTGAATTTGTAATGTGACTCAGGTAGTTGGAATTCCACCTTCCTAACAGTCTATTTGATATTTTTCAACATGTGAATACAATGTATATTGCTGGTAGCAGATTTGTGAAATATTGTAATACCAGCAGAAGTATTTTTGAGCCAAGGAATTTTTTTAAAAATTAATTCACAGGACGAGGGCATCACTGACTAGGTCAGCATTTATTGCCCATCTCACATTAAGAGTCAACTACATTGCTGTGGGTCTGGAGTCACATGCAGACCAGACCAGATGAGGATGGCAGTTTCCTTCACTAAAAGGCATTAGTAAACCACATCCTGTGAATTAATTTTTCAAAAAATTCCTTGGCTCAAAAATACTTCAGCTGGTATTACAATATTTCACAAATCTGCTACCAGCAATGTACATTCCCTAAGGGAATTATGGATCTACCTACTGCCCATGGATTGCAGCGGTTCAAGAAGGTAGCTTACTACCTCTTCTCAAAGGCAATTAGGAATGGGCAATAAATGCTGGACAAGCCAGTGATGCCCACGTCCCATCAATAAGTAAAAGCAAAATAACATTGAATAGGTAGAATTTGAATACTCCTGTTCGTTGGGTGCAGGGCTTGTGAGTTGCCACTTTTCTCAACCCAATTCAGATTGAGATGGGCAACATGTCAAATTTATATACCCATCTAATCTAGGGGATTGTGGTGCTGGATGTTAACATCCATCTCTGAGGGTGAGCTCTGTCTATGCTAGAAGGCCCTAGCAGGATTTTTCGCTGATTATGTATTTATTTTAAAAATAGGCTGGCTCTTAAAGGAAATCTGAGCAAAGAAAAATACCACAACGTAATTTCTTACAAATGGAGGGAAGGCAATAGTGATGCACAAGGGTTGTAGGCCATGGTTTCAGGGAGGGCCAGCAGATTCTTACAGATGAAAGAAAGGAATGGGAAAGAAGTTTCCAGGTAAGTTGAGAGTTCAAAGCCTGGCAGCAGTGTCACATGGAATCTACTGACTGGGCAGTCAAGTTGAGTGTGAAACCTTCCCAGGACATCTTTAATTTATCACTACACCAGATTATCATGTTCATCAATATTTCACCTTTATTTCATACTCAGCACTCCCCAGCACTAACATCCAAATACTTTATCTCAGCCTTACATTCATACCACTGTTGCTATCTTCAAATCCACAGCTGCCTGACAGCCTCGCACTCTCTGCTACCATATGCCTCCAGCTATTTAACAATGGCAGACAGATCACCTTAATGCAGAGTTACACAACCCCTACCCATATTCTTCCTCCTCTCTTGCAGGATAAGTTAGCACCAAGTAGAAGCAAGTGGAATAAAATGTTTGGGGGACAATGAAGTCTGTGTCTCCTAAAATTTATGGAAGATGTTAATCTCTGCCTTATGTTGCTAGTTGTAATGAATGAATTTAATGTCATGTTGATGATGATGACATGTTTCTTTCTCAATCACCGACAGTTCCTCATCTTGCATGGACAAGCTACTAAAGATGTGGTCAAGGACCTCTTTCTTTCAAATCCCTAAAATTCAATGCAAATCTATCCTTCTGACACACTTCAAGAGTCATAGAATCATGCAGCATGGAAACAGACCCTTCGGTCCAACTCGTCCGCACCGACCAGTCATGCCAATCTGACCTCGTCCTATTTGCCAGCATTTGATCCATATCTCTCTGAATGCTTCCTATTTGTGTATCCTCCCTGATCCCTTTTAAATGTTGTAGTTGTACCAGCCTCCACCACTTCCTCTGACAGTTCATTCCATACGTGCATCACTATTTGAGTGAAAACGTTACCCCTCAGATCCTTTTTAAATAATTCCCCTCTCTCCTTAAACCTATGCCCTGTAGTTTTGGTCTTCCCCACCCTGGGAAAATTACCTCGCCTATTCGCCCTAGCCGTGCCCCTCATGATTTTATAAATCTCTACAAGATCACTCCTCAACCTCTGACACTCCAGAGAAAAGAAGCCCCAGTGTATTCAGCCTCTCCCTGTAACTCCTCAACTGAAGCATGGTAAAATCAGTTCCTGTGATACGGCTTTCAATTCACAAATGATCCTGACTTGGAAAAATATCACTATCAACTGGGTCTACAGCCGCGAGCCCAGTTCCAAATAACAGCCTGTGGAACTATGGACTGCAGTTGTTCAAGAAGACAGCTCACCAACACCTTCTCTTTTTCAATTAAGGATGACCAATAATTGCAATCATTGTCTGTGATGTGCAGAGCTCATGAAATAATACCATAGATTCTTTTTTTAATCCCTGCAATATGGAAACAAGCCCTTTGGCTCAACAAGTCCACACCGAGCCTCCAAAGAGTAACCCACCAGACCCACTATCCCTGACTAATAACCTACACTATGGGCAATTTAGCATGGCCAATTCACCTAATCTGCACACCTTTAGATTGTGCGAGGAACCCAGATCTCTTGGAGGAATCCCACGCAGACAGGGGGAGAATGTGCAAACTCCACACAGACAGTCGCCTGAGGCTGGAATCAAACCTGGGTCCTTGCTAACCACTGAGCCACCATACCACCTACAGTTTGTGTTTGATCTAAATTCTCAAGAAGATAGGCATCTGCTGGATGAGATTGACACTGTCTTAAAACAGAACATCGCAGCCTCACAGCAGCTGGTGTCTGATAGAGAGGAAGTTCACAAACAGTTGTTTTAGACACATTTGTTTGGAGAGGCTACAGCCCGAGGAGAGACAACAGAAAGTCCAAAATGAGACACACAGAGAGCTGTAGTTCCAATCTGGTAACCAAGGTTGAAGGAAACTGAACAAATAAATATTTTTTCAAATCCTAAATTTGGGGAAATAATGAGATTATTAAATGAATTGTGGGGAGAAGAGAGAGAGAAAAAGAATGAGGTGAAAAGAGGGCAAGATAGAGAGGGGGAGAGTGTGAGAGAGAAAGTTTTCTGCTGGTTTGAAGTGAATATTTCTATGGAGGTACAACACTGTAAATGTGATCTGCCAACAGGGAACCTCACCTGCCGTGATTGCGTGTCGGGGCATTGATAATGATGGGGCTTATAACCTCAATTTGGAATGACTGTGATAGTAGTATTGCTGGAATTCCAATACTAAATGATTTGACTGGCTCAATATTGCAACAAAACATCATTAAAATCAGAAGTCTTTCGAATATAAAAAGTTTAAAATCAAAGTGGGATCCTTTCTTCTCTAATGCCCAGAACCAAGATGGGCCAATGAACTGAGAAGTGGCAGATGGAGTTTAATTCAGATAAATGCGAGGTGCTGCATTTTGGGAAAGCAAATCTTAGCAGGACTTATACACTTAATGGTAAGGTCCTAGGGAGTATTACTGAACAAAGAGACCTTGGAGTGCAGGTTCATAGCTCCTTGAAAGTGGAGTCGCAGGTAGATAGGATAGTGAAGAAGGCGTTTGGTATGCTTTCCTTTATTGGTCAGAGTATTGAGTATAGGGGTTGGGAGGTCATGTTGCGGCTGTAGAGGACATTGGTAGGCCACTGTTGGAATATTGCGTGCAATTCTGGTCTCCTTCCTATCGGAAAGATGTTGTGAAACTTGAAAGGGTTCAGAAAAGATATTGCCAG